>NC_081410.1:98002971-98150471 GCF_030272615.1 Cryptomeria japonica
AAGCTAATTCCACTTCCCAACTAACCTCTTGTCTAATTGCCACTAGCCTGCAACGCTCCACAACCAATGGAGATATAAAAGAGTTAGTAGCTCCTGAATCAAATAATATAGATACAGTGCTACCTCTGATCATACCTGCTACCTCAATAATCGTGGCCTGATGCTCTGCCTGGCGGTTGTCAACCGCTGCGAAGACCCTATGGGACTTGCCCATATCCCCAACTATCGGCTCTGATGCTGTCATCCTCTGATTCCCTACCATCTGACCCTGAGGACACTCTCTCGCCATGTGTCCCATGGCTCCACATGTGAAGCAAGCACCACATGCCTGAAGCTGCACTCCCTGTGGTCTGGAGAAAGACTATCCCCCTGTCCTGCTAGAACCACTATACCCACCTCTGGAGGACTGCTGAGTCCTCGTCGGAGGTGTGTAAGGAGCCTGAGATCTTTGATCTCGCCTCTGACCCTGTGACTGCCACTGGTTGGGCTTCGTGCCCTGCTGACTCTGCGGAGGCCTTTGCCTCTGGTTTTACTGTGACTGCTGCGGAGGAGGGGGTTTGGAGAACCCTGATGTGTGTCTATTATTACCTTTCCAATGGGGTTTCTAAAACCCGTAAGTCTGTGGTGTAGGGTTACGGTTATCGAACTGATCCCTCGAGTCTTGGGGTCTGACCTGAATCTCCTCGGCTATCAAAGCCTTCTCCATGGCAACTCGAAGGCTCCCTGGAGGGGCCATTCTCACTAGTCCTGCTATGTTGGAGTTCAATCCTTTGATAAATCGGTTGATGAGAAGCTTCTCGTCTTTCAACTAATCTACATACGGTAAGAGTTCAAAGAACTTGTTCTCGTACTGGGTCACTGAAAGACCCTTCTGCTGGAGGTCATGAAACCCATCCACCCTACGCTGTCTGAAATTCTCTGATAAGTACCTCTCTCTGAATCTCTCTGTGAAAATCTCCCATGTGAGGGTCTCTATCTCTAAGCCACACTTATATTCTTCCTATCTCCACCATGTGGAGGTTGTTCCTCGCAATAGGTGAACCGCTGCACGTGCTTTTAGATTGCTCTCATAAGAGCGCAATGCAAAGCACCTATCTAGGCTCAAAAGCCATGCCTCTGCTTCTACCCCGTCGGTAGATCCCCCAAAAGATGGTGGCTAAAGATGCATAACCTCTCTGATTAGATCCCCTGGATCCCGACGTGTCCTCTCAATATACACTGGTGCTACAACTGGAGGTGGTGCTGGTAGGTGTTCGGACTCGATCTCATGCCCAGCCTGACTCTCTACGGGATTAGGAGGTGGACTCCTACTCCATTCCCATTCTACTGTTCTACGGCTTCCTGAGTTCTGGTTCTCAACATTATGATCTACTGCCAGAAGCCTATCCTGAACAATGCCAATCAGGTTCTGTAGAGCTACCAAGATGTCTCGGTTTGGGTCAACTGATCATTCGGAAGGGGCTTCTGGGTTCACTTCCGGAACTGATTCCTCCCTAATGACCTCTTCGCGTGCCAAGCGTTCACGCCTAGGGCCTCTACCACGTTTGCGAGTTTGTCGCGTAGTTGGAGGCATCCTTATTAAGAAATTAAAATAAAATGAAGTAAATAAATATTTTTGGGAAAATATTTTAGCTAATTCAAAAATAAATATAAAAATATATATATATATATAATTTAATTAATTTAAATAATTATAGCGAAACGTAATGGAGTAAGGTTCCTAGTGTTGGTAACCTTGCTCTGATACCAAAATGTCATGCCCAAACTTTTGGGCACAAACGGAATAAAAAATTTTTTTAATACTTAACCTAGTACGACTAACTTAATAGAAATAATGCAAAATTGGTTTAGTCTTAACTATGTTTTGAGTGAATCAACACAACTAAATTAATTGGGCGATAAAATTATCTAAGTTATAAGCGAGCTAATATTTCCCAAAAATAGTTATCACTAATCTTCTATTAATAAATAATTAAACTCTTTTAGCAATTACTCTCAAGCTTAATATATGATCTTTAAATTTAAATGATCAATATTTAACTTATAGATTCTTTAATTACCTAGGATCTAATAAATTGTACTGGCCATTAGATTAAACAACCTATTAAATAAAATATCTTTTAATAAAAGGGTGTCTAATAAATTCCAAAATAAAAGGGGACCAACTTGACACACATGGGTCATTTTAATCCTCCTAGGTTAATCCTACCAAGAGTTTAAGATTAAAATTTCTTATTAAAATGCTTCTACATTTATTTAATAATTTAAAAGAGCTTTACTTAAATTACAAATAACTACTTGATTCCATATAAATATAGAATTTAATTTCATATATATATATATAATTTATATATAAGTGTGTATATATATATATATATATATAGACTCCCAAGAAGGGGGGGGGGGTTCTTTTCTTTATGATATTAATATGTTTTTAAAGAAATTCTAAAAGCTCACAACTAACCCTAACTTCCTTTTAAACACCCACCCCCACACATATATCTCATTTTAAAGCCTATGTGTGCTTGCCCTAACCGGAAATTAGGATAAGGGCATGAGTATGAATAATTTTAAATGTGTTGTGTGTGTGTGTGTGAGATGTTTTCTTTTAATTTTGGATGTGTGTGTGTGCAAGTGCAGCGGCCCGAGCTTCATCTCTCGGCGGAGCCGAAGTGGAATGGCGGAGAGAGAGAGAGAGAGAGAGAGAGAGCCGAGCGGGGGGGGTTTTTTTTTATCGCGGGCGTGGGAGGAGACAGTGCGGGAGTGTCGCAGCTGCGGACAGGGCCGCCCACAGTTGCGGCTTCCGCAGTCTGTGGACGTCGCCGCCCACAACTGTGGGTTTCGTAACCTGTGGACGGTGCCGCCCACAGCTGTGGCGCCCGCAACCTATGGACGTCGCCGCCCACAGCTGTGGGCTCCCGCAGACTATGGGCGTCGCCGCCCAAGGCTGCGGCCCCCTCCTTGCCAAAAAAAATCGTTATTTTTTTTTAAAACCCCTTTTTTTTTCTTGTGTTAAAATAAAATGCGTATTACTTTTTTTTATATATATTTTTCTATATATATATATATATATATATATATATGTAAAGGTAAGAAAATATATTATTTTTTTGAATATGCAGATTTCACATATAATGAATAATTTATATATATATATATAATGACTTATTTAACAAGTTTATTAGTTTTCTCCTTCCTTTTTTTTTGTGTTATTAAATCTGTAAATACATCACTGTTTTTTTTTTTATAAACAGATTTTCAAAATAGCATTTAAATGAAGAAAATATATATATATATACACATATACATGCATATATATATGTATGTATATGTATATGTATATGTATATGTATATGTATATGTATATGCATATGTATATATATATATATACATATGCATATGCATATACATATACATATACATATACATATACATATACATATACATACATATATATATGTATATATATATATATATATGTATATATATGTATATATATATATATATGTATTTATATATTACCATTTATAACTCATTTAGGCAAGCTTATGAGATTATTATTCTTGTATATCTTTAATATGCATGCAAAGATTTTCCTAATACTATTTGTAGTTTGTAAAAATGGGAAGATATCTTTTTTTTTTAAAAGGGCTGAAGAAACATATGCTTAGTATTCTGTTTTCTCCTTGCTGTTTAAAAACCTACAATCTGCAACTAATATCTACAATGCTTTCTAACAGCAACTTAAAATATAATCTTTTTTTTTGTAACAAATTAAATCTAAGAGCTAAATGCTAATCTTTCATTAGATACAATAAGCTACTACATTAAGATTTGTTTTCTGCATTAAATGGAAAAATAATGACAGTTTTCTTTTATTTGCAGCAACATTAATATAGCTAAATGAATATGTAGAAACAAAATTAATTTCATTTGCCAAATAAACATAAATGCAACAACATCATTTCTCCTTTTTTTTTTTGAAAATTTAAATACAAGCTAATACATTTCTTCTACCCTTTTTGCAATACTAACCCACGTAGGAAAAATATATTTCTTTAGCAAATTTAAGTACAAGGTAAATAAGAATACAAATGGGTTTGAAAACCCAACAAATATTTCCCTTCCATAGGAATATGAATAACATAAATACACTTCTTTTCTTGAAAATAAATACAACATAGATCACATTCTTTTTTATACAAGCTACAATATTGAATACTTTTTTTTATTCTTTAAAACTTTTCTCCTCTTTTCTTTTCAACAGCAACAAAGCTCTTCCTCTTTTCTTTTCCCATCCCAAGCAACCTGCAATAAAATACAACTTTACCATGGAGAGCTCACCTCCCAGCCTAGGCTTACTAGAAGCCACCCCCGAGCTTGGAGAACCAAGCACTAAACGGGTTACAAACAAACAAACAACACAACAACAAAGACAAACACTCAACATGCATCTTCCCATCCCAAGCTACACTTTCACCACATTTTGTGATGATCATTCCATGGGTGGAAGTGGACCAAGTACCATTGGGGAGATTGCAAGCCATAATACAAATCAAGCCACCTCATGGCAAAACAAAACACAACAATTTTCACCTCCACACCTTATGCCCCCCAAAGGCTCAAAGCCATATTTCTCCCCTTATGACCCCCAAATGCATACACAAGGCTATGCAGCAAGGGTCACAAAGGACACCCTTGAGATCACTCTCCTTAAGGAGAGCCTCTCACCCAAGGTTGTCATACTTCTTCCACCCCAAGACCATCCTACTCTCCCAAGAGTAGGAGGTCTTGGACACTCCCAAAACAAGAAACACATAAACAAAAAGCATAGAAATGAGAACATACATTTTTCTACTACATCAATTTACATATACACATCTCTTTCAACAAGAATTTCTTTCTTTCAAAAAAAATAGCATAAACAACATAACAAAAGAAAGTAAAACCAACCTTAATCTGCCAATAGGTATGTTAGATTTAGTTGGGGATGAGCTGCCCAATCCACACAAACTTTCCACCAATCTTTCCCCAAAAATTCTATTCTACAAGTAATTTTCAAAACAAATGCATAATCTCCAACAATGGAGAGTGGGTGATTACTCACTAAGTCCCTAATCCTTGCCTAAGAAGGCCTCTCACACACTTCCCAACCCCGGTGAGGTGAGAGTTCCCATTGGTTGTTCTTCCCAACCTCTTACATATTACTAAAACTGGAAAGGGGAAAGGTGAGAGAGAATGGGGAAGAGAGTTTGACATCAAAAGGGAAGGTTGTATATCCTAGGAGGAACCTTCTAAGTTGAATTTTCGCTCACCTTGGAAAAACCACTTTTTGAGGTGACTAAACAGTCACATGGGAGTAGTCACATGATTCAAAATACCCCTAACCCATAGGTATACCCTTTGGACCTTTGGAAAAGCCCTAAAACTGACCCTAGGAGTCCATTTAACCCCTTAGAAACCCAACTGAAGTTAACCTACGGGTCAAACCTGAGTTGACCACTCCCAAGACTCCCTACCCAAGGCAAATTTGGGACCACACTCATTTGTTTGAATGGCTTTGGTAGAAACAAAACTCCCTCAAAGAGACAAGTCAAAATCAATGGCACTAATCAGCACGTGTCAAGTGACACAATAAAATACAATATAAAAATCACACATGGAATTAGTCTCTTGTAGGATTACACATATACATAAAAATCAATTTTAACACTCAAGCATCATAAACTTCACAAATAAAATACATTACAAACGGGGTGTTGTCTCTCCAAATAGACAACCCCTGGCTTAACAAACGTACATTGGTCTAGGTTTGGTTCTCCATATAAATTCCATGGTCACATGGATAATTTTCCTGCGCATCTCAATTAACATATTAGTAATTCCAAATAATCATAATTATACATATTTAAATACATGGATTTCATTGCACATCAAACACTCATACATTTGGCAATATTAATTCAATATCTCATTCATTCAAATTCTATTCCACATAAGCAATTAACATAATTCTCAAAATTAACCATTCATAAAATAAACATCATTTTTCTATCATCAAAATGAAGTCCTGCAATTCCAATAATGACATTCACCATTTCAAAGTAATTCTATTCTAGCAACATATAAGGTTTCATAATCACCAAGCATAAAATAAAGCATCAACATATGTCAATGTGATCCAAATCATGGAATCATATAGGTTCTAAATCCATAAAGCATAAAATAAAGCATCCATAATAGTCTCAATATGCAAATAACTGAAAATGTCAAACTGAGTCGGGGTAGGGCCTCACACTATCATCATGAGAAAGATTTAGAGGATCAAATGAAGCAGTATGAAGAATATTCTTGCAGTGAGATAAAAACCAAGGAGAAGTAAATGAAGGTTTTTCTTGCTCAATTTTAGAGGTTGGAGACTTAATCGGCTCTTTCAATTTATATCCTCAAACAAGCTCCCTCGACTACAATAGATCATCTTATGAAAGAATAGGTTAGTAAGTACAAATTTAAAATTTTTGGGCAAGGTAAGCCTATTCAACCTTCAAGTGAGTCTTCTAAAGTGGGTGAACGTTTTAGTCAAGTTGAACAAGCTGAAAGACAAGAGCTTATTTCTCAAGAACAAGAGCTAGTTTGTCAAGAAAACATTGGAAAGAGTTGCAATGAAGTCAAAATCAATCCCATTATGTATAAAAGTGAAGAAGATTTGGAGGAAGATTCTTTTTGAGGCGAGTTAGAAGGATTTTGTTCAAATTTGGACACTAAGTCGACATCTTTCGGAGAGGTAGTTCATGAACAACATGAGGGAGAAGTGCATGATATCATGTTTCCAAATGAGGTGTTGGAGAGATCATTTTCACATTAGCATGAAGAAGAGGATCTCAAGAGGCAAGAGCATGATCAAGAAAATAAATTGACCATGTTAGAGGGAAAGAGATAGAGACCATGTGGTATCCTAAGGGGTCATATGGTGTTCTACGACCCTTCAAGACATCATATGACTCCTTAGGACACCATATGGTGTCGTTATTGGTCGTATTGTGTCCTAAGGGGGCATATGGTGTTCTATGATCCCTTAGTACACCATATAACCCCTTAGGTGTTGTTAGGGGTCATATTGTGTCATAAGGGGTCATATGGTGCCTTATGACCCCTTAGGACACCAAATGGTGTTGTTATGTGTCATATGGTGTCCTAAGGGGTCATATGGAGTCCTATGGCCCCTTAGGACACCATGTGGTGTCATTAGGGGTCCTATGTTGTCCTAAAGGGTTATATGGTGTCCAATGACCACTTAGGACACCATATGACCCCTTAGGACTCCATATGGTATCATTATAGGTCGAACGGTGTCCTAAGAGGTCATATGGTGTTCTATGACCCCTTAGGACACCATTTGGTGTCATTATATGGTGTCCTTATGGGTTGTATGGTGTCCTAAGGAGTCATATGGTGTTCTATGACCTCTTAGGAGACCATATGACCCCTTAGGACACCATATGGTGTTGTTATGGTTTGTATGGTGTCTTAAGGGTTCATATGGTGTCCTATGACCCCTTCAGACACCATATGATCCCTTATGTGTCAGTAGGGTCATATGATCTCCTATGACCCCTTAGGACACCATATGACCCCTTAGGACTTCATATGGTGTTGTTATGAGTTGTATGGTATCCTAAGAGGTCATATGGTGTTCTATGATCCCTTAAGACACCATTTGGTG
This sequence comes from Cryptomeria japonica, assembly GCF_030272615.1. Classification (NCBI taxonomy): domain Eukaryota; kingdom Viridiplantae; phylum Streptophyta; class Pinopsida; order Cupressales; family Cupressaceae; genus Cryptomeria; species Cryptomeria japonica. The sequence goes on from NC_081410.1 coordinate 98,010,695, forward strand.
TTGTTATAGGTCGTATGGTGTACTAAGGGGTCATATGGTGTCTTATGTCCCCTTAGAACTCCATATGACCCCTTAGGTGTCGTTATGGGTCATATGGTGTTCTATTACCACTTAGGATACCATATGACTCCTTAAGACACCATACGACCCATAACGACACCATATGGTGTCCTAAGGGGTCATAGGATGCCATATGACCCCTCAGGACACCATACGACCCATAACAACACCATATGGTGTCCTAAAGGGTCATATGGTGTTCTATGACCCCTTAGGACATTATTTGGTGTTGTTATAGGTCCTATGGTCTGCTAAGGGATCATATAGTGTCCTATAACCCCTTAGGACACCCTATGACCCCTTAGATGTCGTTAGGGGTCATATTGTGTCCTAAGGGTCATATGGTATCCTATGACCCCTTAGGACACCATATGGTGTCATTATGTGTCTTATGTTGTCCTATGACCCCTTAGGACACCACATGGTGTCATTAGGGGTCGTATGGTGTCCTAAGGGGTCATATGGTCTCCTACGACCCCTTAGGGCTCCATATGGTGTCGATATGGGTCGTATGGTGTCCTAAGAGGTCATATAGTGTTCTATGACCCCTTAGGACACCATTTGGTGTCATTGTGGATCGTATGGTGTGCTAAGGGGTCATATGATGTCCTATGACCCCTTAGGACTCCAAATGACATCTTATGTGTCATTACGAGTCATATGGTGTCCTATGATCCCGTAGGACACATACATGGATCCCTAGGATACCATATGACCCTAGAGAGGGAGAGAGGAGGAGGAAAGGGAGGGAAGGGGAGAGAGACGCACCTAAGAGAGGAGGAGAGTGAGATAGAGAGATAGAGACTGAGAGGGGGAGACAAGAGATAAATGAGAGAAAGAGAGATGGAGAGAGAGTCGGGGAGATATAAAGAGATCTAAGAGGTGGATAGAGGGATTGGGAGAGAAAGAGAGACCGAAGAGATGGAGGGAGGGAAGGTGAGAGAGAGAGAGAGAGAGAGTCTAAGTGAGAGGGAGGAAGGGATGGAAGAAGAGTATAAGAGACTAGAGAGAGAGAGGTGTGAAGAGAGGGAGATAGGGAGAGAGTGAGAAAGAGAAGTAATGAGAAATGGAGAGAAGGAGGGGGAGGAGAGAGGGAGAGAATAAGAGAGAGATACACCTAAGAGAAGGGGAGAGGGTGATAGAGAGAGGATGAGAGGGAGAGACTTCAGAGAGAGAGAGAGAGAGGGGGGGGGAGGTAGGGAGACAGTGGGAAAGAGATACACTTGACAGACGAGGAGAGTGAGATAGAGAGATAGAGGGAGAGAGGGAGAGAGACTTAAGAGAGAAAGAATGTGAGAGAAAGAGAGGGAAATAGAGTGAGTGTGTGTGAGAGAGAGAGAGAGAGAGAAGATTGAAGGAACATTGTTTAGGCACCTCTCTCTATGCCCCTGTATGTATGTCTCCCCTCTCTCTCCCATCTAGGTATAGGGTATAGCATAAAAGATTGATGGAACATTTTTTAGGGTAGATAGGGTTGAGGGTAGCATGATGTTATTTAGTTTGGTTGGCTATAATTGCCTTTTCAAGTACTGGGTCCTACTCGGCAAACAAAACACTTTTCATGAAGCCTCGCCAATCAAGAAAAGCACACCATGATCCTCATATAATTTGTAAATGGTTTCTACAAATATCAGGATGAGGGAGAGACTATATACTTACTTGCAAGTTTCCACCAAATTTTGTCCCCGAATTCTGCCGCCAACCCTGACTCATGAATTTTCGTCCTCGAATGAGAATTTGGAGCTGAAAATAGGGTTATCACTTATGAAATTTTTAAGTTACGTTGTCGATCACTTATGAAATTTTTTAGTTTTGTTGTCGATCACTTATGAAAGGTCTGTGTTGGCTATAACATGGAGTGTTATCCACCTTCGCTGATTCGTGGCCGGCATTTTCTTTGGCCTTGTGAAACCGTGAAAGTGTCTAACATAGCGTATTATGCACCTTCGCTGATTTGCAGACTTCGTGTCCACCTTTTTCTTTCGCCTCACAAAATGGAGAATTAGACTAACATGGCGTATTATGCGCCTTCGCTGATTCACGGACGTCCTGGCCAACATTTTGTTTTGGGATACATCTATACTGGCTCCAAAATGACAGTACGGATTGACTAACATGCATGTTAGTCACGCGTTTTACACCGTCCATTTTGCAATTAAGTGTGTTAGTCTCTTTCGTTGATTCATGGACTATGTGGCCACCATTTCCTTTTGGACCGCGAAAAGATGAATTCAACTAACATGGTGTGTTAGTCACTTTTGTTGATTAGCGGACTGCATGGTTGCCATTTCCTTTTGGACAATGAAACAGCAAATTTGACTAACATGGCGTGTCAGTCGCTTTCATGGACTATGTGGCCGCCATTTCCTTTTGGACCGCGAAATGATAAATTTGACTAACAAGGCATGTTAGTCACTTTCGTTGATTCATGGACTACATGGCCACCATTTCCTTTTGGACCACGAAACGATGAATTTGACATGGCGTGTTAGTCATTTTCGCTAATTCACGGACTACGTGGCCACCATTTCCTTTTGCCTCATGAAAGAACGAATTCAACTAGCATGGAATGTTAGTCACTTTCGCTGATTTATGGACTGCATGGCCACCATTTCCTTTTGGACCATGAAATGAAGAATTCGACTAACATGGCATGTTAGTCGCTTTCGCTGATTCGCAGACTACATGGCCGCCATTTCCTTTTGCCCCATGAAATAGCGAATTCGACTAACATGGCATGTTAGTGGTTTTCGCTTATTTGCGGACTGTGTGGTCGCCATTTCCTTTTAGACCATGAAATGATGAATTCAACTAACATGGCGTGTTAGTTGCTTTCGCTAATTCAAGGACTCTGTGGCTGCCATTTCCTTTTGCCCTGCGAAATGGTGAATTCGACTAACATGGCGTGTTAGTTGCTTTCATTGATTCGTGGACTGTCTGGCCACCATTTCCTTTTGCCCCGCAAAATGACCATTTCATTTTTGAAAGTGGCACCCTCTTTGTCCAGCCAGTATGTCGTCCAAACATGGTTTCTTAAATCGTCGGCGATTTTTTTTAATTTTATGGCTTGTTTTTAAGTCTGCGCCCTCTTTTTCCCATCGGTATTTTGTCTGAACGTGGTTTCTTCAGTGGTCGATGGTTGCTTTTTTTCTACCTTTTAATGTGCGTGTTATGCACAAAATACCACCGCTAACCACTAAGCAAGTCACGGTTGTCCTTCGGCATGTCCATGTAATTTCATGTGGGGCCCAACGATTGAAACCGGTGAGTCTACGACAACTCCACGTCACATACCATGGGTCTGGCCGCTGTGGCAAATTGGCATGGTATGCATTTCTCAGACATGTATGTCGATGCATGTCGTTAGTACGACAGGTCCCTTTTGGAGCCAGAATAGACGCGTCAGGAGAAACCTAGAGAGGGGAGAGACATGGTGGGATGTAGAGGTGATGACCTAGACAATAGGTATCTCAATTTCCTCCTATTTTTTAACAATTTGTCCAAGGGCCCAATTTTTCTTAAGCTAGATTTTTTTTCTAGAAAAAGGATTGCATAAGTGCAATCATTAGATTTGGTAGCAATACAAGCAATGATAAATAAAGAGAAATCTCAGAAGAAGCCCAAAATTCTCTTAGTTGTCAGGACAAAACAAAATAGGGAAAGGATTATTGAAATAACTTCTATTGCAGATAAAGATGTCAAAGATGAACCAAAATATTAGTGATCAATAACACTACTTGTGTGAGCTATTATGGCCAATCATTAGAAAGTCACTTCCAATAATTCCACATACACATGATACATTAATATAGTTGCTCACCAAAATATAATATATTTTTTTATACAAAATAATTCCAACGTGGAACCCAAGCAATAACATCACATGAACCACGAGCAATAATTATGTATAACAACTTCAAATATTTTACTTGTTAATATTTATTTTATTCTAACTAATATTATAGTTCTTAACAACTATTGTAATTATATATTTTATAATAAAAATAAAATTGGATAAAAAAACATTAAATAAATTATGTAAAAAAATTAATCATAACATACTTTGGTAATAGCAAAACTTTACACATGATATTCACATTACATAACATATTTTTACATAAGCTCTAGAATTGACACTGTAAATATTTTTCCTCTACAACATTTCAGATCAAACTCCATGATTATTTTCTCCTCCCTATACACAGCTTCTAGTTTTGACTATGAGTTTTTCCCTAACACTATCTGAAATTAAACTCCACAATTTTCTTCTCTTCTCTTATTCTCTACTTTCTAATAATAGTGTAAAGCGGAAAATCGCGAGCAAACCCTAAGTGTTCCCCCCACCACTCCGAGGAGAGGGGAAGGTCACTAGGGTTGACGGTTTTCACTTAGGAGAGACTTTACATTCAAAAGAGGGGTTGAAACCCACAAGATCCAATCCCACACAATGCAAGATTGGATTCTAAATGAGTTTCAAGGGTTAAGACAACAAGGCTACCCTCTTTTGTAAAGAATGTAGATAGAAGGATTAAGCTAAGAATGCATAAAAAGTGAGAAAGATTCACTTATAAACAGAGATAGGAATATAGGATGAAGCTGCGGACCTGGAATTAGCAGTAAAATGTCGAGACGGCACTGTCCTGCAAATTTGAGCGAAAGTTGACGGGACGATGGTGCCCGGCATGCACACGGTCCTCCGAAAAATCTGCGAAACGAAGGGGGATCTGTTCGTCCGTGCACAAGGATTCCAGATCTTCAATTATAGCCGCGTACTTGCAACCTACACACAGAAAAGAGAGGACGATTGGGGGGTTAGGGATTAGGGGTTTTCCCTTAGGTCAAACCCCGGTTTTGGAATTAACCAAGAAATGAGAATGTTGTAAATGTAAATGATCGTAATGTAAACAAGTACTGATACCTTGTTGTAAGAATGTTTGTATTCTCACATGCGAAGGTGTAAATTTTGTTGTATGTTGTATGTTGTATGTTGTATGTGGTATGTGATCTCCTCTTCAATGGTTGAATCCTTGTCTTAAATGCAACACTTAGCCTTGAATGGAGACTTAGAATGATCAATTGCTTGAAGGAATGCTTGAATGCTTGAATGCTTGAATGTTTGAGCATCGCTTCCACCTTTTGTTTTCCATCTTTTCAAAATGGGAGAGGAAATGTAGTTTATATACTTGTCAATTAGGGTTAAAAGACTGATTTTTCCGACCTTAGGCTGACCTAGGAAGATTATTTTCCAATTTGCAAACATAAAGACCCAAGACCCAAAAGAGACCGGGCCCAAAAATAGGGCCAGGGACCAGGGTGCTGGGCACCATGGTCCTGGGGGACCAGGGCGCTGGGTGCCCTAGTCTTGAAGGACCAGGGTGGCGCTGGGCGCCATGGTCCCACCTCCAGGGACAACAGGGTGCAAGGAGGATCAGGCCAGGGTGCTGAAAAATGCAGTTTTTGATGTCATGAACAAGTTTCGGGGTCTCCATTCAGGTTCAGTGTTGCATCGCCATCGTGAAGACCCAAATGCGGTCGAAATTGCAAGTGTCACAATTTTAGGATGCTACATTTAGCCCCCACTTTAGCGAGAGTATAAGCGTACGCTCATACTTTCGATAAAGTACAAGGAAACAACATTGAAAGACTTTCACCATGTCAAGGAGGCAAGACACACTAAGCCCCCAGTGGACTAAGGATCTTACGACTTCGATTGACAAAGTAAAAGGGAAGATCACAAGGGAGAACCATGACTGTCAGTAGTAAGGTTCCCTCACTATGAGTCATCCAAGAGAAATACCAAAAATTTTCAAGGCAAAGCTAAGTTCGCCAAGAAATTTTCAAGTATCCTGAAGAGATAGACGGGGTGTATGCCCCCCTACGTTAAAGCGATCGCACACGCCTCAACAGGGGTGATTGCTTTAAGGTAGTGATACACATAAGAAATGAGAAGGGAAAGGAGCACGTTATCACAAAGATTTAGCCCCCAAGTGTGAGATAAACCCAAGGATAATAGACACAAAACACAAAGCACAAGGTGACTTCGCTTTCTTCGGGGTCAGTATGTTGTATGATAATTCATGTATATCATATGTATGTATGCATAATTGTTCTTCATTCCCCAATCAAGGAAGGTCACCTAGAAGAAGGGAACACATGTGTCTTTTGAGTCAACATGAGAGAGACCAAAAGAGATCTCAATGCTTTGCATCGTCCTCAAGTAGACAACACTAAGGACAACAAATAGAAGAATGAGAATAACACATAGAAGAAGTAACAAAAGAGAGGAGGAGAGAGTCTGCTATGCTAATGAAACTAGTCTAGCATGTCATCTACCCCCCGATCTTGCTGATCAATATTTCGGGAAGGCAGGAAACACGCTAGAGGAGGAACATCCAACACAGTAGATGGAGCTATCACAAGATCCAAACAAGGGATATGTTCATGTTCCAAGCCACGTTGTTCTTGTCTAGGAGCTAGGATAAGTGCTTTAGAAAATTCGTTACATAGATGGTTATCAACATCAACATATTCATATTCACTACCAGAAGCAAGAGAAGTAACATTTTCATCATGAATAACATTTTCATCTATATCATCATCAAGATTTATAAAAATAGGATCTTTGACTCGCACAGGATCAAGACCATCATGCATCTTATGTTTAGGAGATTTTGGAGAAAATGGAATAATGCTTGTTGAAGGTGTTTTTGGGGATTGCAAAGTTTGAGAAGCAGCTGCCTGAGCTCTAAGACGACGCTTTCATCGGCGTTCACGTGCAGAACGATTTCATCTAGTCTTAGTAGGAAGTTGAGAAGATTGAGGAGGAGGAATGTTCTCATCCTTATCACTTGGGTGTTTAGGTTGTGGTCTCTTAGGCTGAATAATAGGAGAAGAGGTAGGTCTCTTCTCTCCATAAGAGGAAGGAGGAGGAACTGCTCCATATAAAGGAGGAATATTTGGTTTAGGAAGAAGACCAAGTCCATCATGATGAGGAGGTATAGGCCTACTTTTAGAAAGTTTATTAGACATAGACATAGTCACATCCATAGGAACAGGTTGGGAATCTTCTTGAGGAAAAACATTAGTTTTATCTTTCAAAGGAAGAACTTCCTTCTCAAAAATGATAGGAATATCAAGTTTGGGTGTTCTAGGTTCACTTAGAGATAAGATCATATCTGTTTTCCACTTTTGATAAGATTTGAAAAGATGATCACTTCGCGGAAGAAAAGATTGGAATTGTTTAGGCCAAAAATAATCAATAGGAATGCTAGATGTTCTTTCAGCTGGTTTAAAGAGACTATGATTGACAGTAACAACTTCACCATTATGGGGAAATTTCAAACATTTATGAATAGGAGAAGCAATAGCTTTCATGGAAGACAGCCAAGGATAGCCTAGCTTCACACAAAATTGTTTGGACGATGGAATAATAGCAAAGTTCACATCAAGGGATTTGTTATGGACCTCAATAGGTAATGTAATAGAACCAATTGCAGGAGAAGAAAATGCATCAAATAATTTCACAATCACATCTATTTTGTCATAGATCACTTGATTCAATTGCAAAGTAAAAAGAAATTCCTCAGTAATAACATTAACCATGCAAGAAGGATCAATAAGCACTCCACGGCAAGGTGTATTCTTGACTTTTGCAACTATGTATAAAGGACCATCGGGTGCCCTAATAGTTTCACTAAAATAAAATGTGATGGAAGGTTCTTTAGGGTTTTCTTGCTGCTCTACAAAGTTAATCACATTTGGAGTCATAGACACAAGACCATCAGATGAGAAAGAGGAATCATTAGTCTCAATCGCATTAGAGGTATGAGAAGGTAATGGATCAGTAAAAATCTTAAGATTTTGGTTAGGAGGAGCTACAGATGTGTTGCCTTTATCATTCACACCAGAAACAAAGATAGTATTATTATCAATCAAGTCTTGAATTTTACCCTTTAAAGCAAAACATTTTTCAGTATCATGCCCAGGTTGACGATGAAATTGACAAAAAGATTTGTTATCAAAATAGGGTGAATTAATCTTTGCAGGATCTATTTGCCTTATAGGAGGAAGAGTGAGCACATTTTGTTCCAATAACTTATTCATAATACTATGCAATGATTCATTCAAAGGAGTAAACTTTCTTTCTTTCTTGAAAAACTTAGAAATAGGAGGCACACCTGATGCTGCATTCACATTGTTGTTGATGATGTTTTCATTGAATTTAACGGACTCTCTCTTCGATTTAAACTTCCCAAATGGTTGTTGACTACTATCACCCTTATCACTCAGAGCCATAGGATTTGCTTGTTCCATTTGACTCACAGTCAGTTGATAATTGTGAAGAGTTGCACACAACTGTTGGAAAGAAGTAAACTCAGAAAACAGAATTTTTTCTCTAATATCTTTTTGTAAATTAGAAATAAAGATTCTTTGAATATCATTGTCAGGCACTAGAAAAGAGATTTGAGCATACAAATGCTTATATCTACCAATGAAATCAGTCACTTTCTCTTTAACACCTTGTTTACAATGCATTAAATCAATCAAAGTAACTTTAGGACTTATATTGTTTTGAAATTGTTGAATGAAAGCATTTGCAAGTTGTTCGAAAGAAGTAATAGAATAAGTAGGCAACGAGCAATACCATTGTAGGGCTTTATCTCTTAATGTCCTAGTAAACAGTTTTGCAAGCAACCTTTGGTCATAAGCAAAATTGGTACATATTGTTTGAAAAGTCTTAACATGTGTTAGAGGATCACCTTTACCATTATAAAGCTCCAAATGCGGGATTTCAACATGTTTAGGAGGAATAGCTCGAACAATGTCAAGAGAAAGTGGGCTCGTAACATCAAATGTCGGCACACTAAACTTAGATTGATTCATAGAGGCAATTTGTTGCTGTAAAGAAGAGACAGTTTGTGCAAGATTGTTAATGGTCGCTTCAGTTGAAGAGTTCATATTAGACGTGTTAGATTATGATGGAGGTATTATGTTATTGAAAGAAGTTATTGATTGAGAGTAAGGTGGCGGGACACTATGATAGTTAATCATAGGAGATGATTGGAAAGAAGGAACACTACAAGGAGGAATGGAATGGAATGGTTAAATGAATTGCCCCCTTGCGTCATGTTCATTTGTGGAGATGTAATAGGAACACTCATTGAAGGAATGAATGAAGAAGTCGGATTGAGTGAAGGCAGAGGGTTGATTGAAGAGGAAGGATTGCCCCCATGACTGGTGATCATAGGGGGAATGTCTTGTATAGAAGTAGTCATTATGTTTGATGTAAAGGTAGGTATGCTAGCAGTAGAAGTTGTTAAAGGAACAGAATGATTGACTTGAGTGGGAGGTTGTGTATAACCTAAAGTCTCGGCACAACTCTTCATAGGCATCACATTCAAATCCACAATGTGTGCAATACCACACAAAATATCAATTCCATTCTTATCACTTTGAACCATACATTTTAGACCCTCAATTAATGAAAGAGCTTGACTATCGGGATACTCTTGAGACATCCATTGCTGAAAATCATCAAATTGGTTATCCAATTTTGAAAGTTGTTCTACAGAAACCTCATGGAGAGCTTCTTCATCATTAGGAGGATTAGAGGAATTACCCGTGTCCTCATTAAAAAGGCCATTCAAATTAGGTTCCATTTCCTCGGTAATTAAACCTTGGAAAGACTTAATTCTAAGGTTTCGTCTAACGGGAATAGTGTAAGTAGGGCTTATTGTTGTAAAACTCATGCACTAGAGAGGGAGAGAAGATTTTGAATTTAGAGGTAGCAAATTTCAATAAAATCAGCCAATCTCCTAGATTTAAGCTGTTAAATGCAATCACGACAATCTCTCGAAATTTTGAGAAAAATGTCAGGGACCGTGGCACTCGGGGTGCACACGGTCCTCGCAACTTTTTTCAAAATTTTCAAGGATGAAAGTTATGATGATTTTAAAGCTAATCTGAAAAAATTGAGTGATTTTACGATCTGTAGATAGGCCAAATTAAAGTTGCAATCTCAAAATTGAACCCTACCCAGATTGTTGAAAAATGCAAAATTTGAATTTTGAAAAAGAGAGGGAAACTGAAATTTTGGATTTTATGATTTTAGAGGGAATACCAAAAGCAATGCAAGTTTTGAAATTTAAAAGTTGACTCAATTTCACGCAAAATTCAATTTTGAAGGCGGAAATCAAAGTTGTTGCAATTAAACATTTAATTTCAAAAGTCACAAATTGCAAGAATTTGAATAAAGCACTGAAATTTCGAATGAATGCCAACACACTTTTCAGATTTAGGACAGTAAGAACACAATTTTGACACAAAATTTCAATTTCAATAATTTTTTAATGATTAGTAGCCTTAATCCAAGCAATCACTAGACCAACTTTGACTTTAATTTTGAAAGTGTTGTAATTGATGAAATCAGCCAAAATTCTGGATTTTAGCAGAAAAATACAGTAAGATCTAACTCCCGAAATTTTGAAAAAAATGTCGGGGACAATGGCGCTCGGAGTGCACATGGTCCTCGCAACTTTTTTTCAAATTTTCAGGGATGAAAGATATTATGATTTTATTGCGGAATCCAAAGTTACAGCTGATTTGGAAATGTTTTGATCAGTGAAATTGTCGGTCAAAGGTTGAATCAAGAGGGTTTTAAAAATTAGGGTTTTGACACTTAACCACTTAATTTTCAGAATTAAAGCACAAATATGAATTAATAATTTGTAGTAGAAGGGTAGATCTGAAACAAGCATTAACAATCAAACATTTCACAAGCTCAATTACTAAAAAGAAAATTTAGGGTTTTTATGCATTCACCTCTAAAATTTGCAAAAGATCAAACATGGAAATGTAATTAAGGAAGTAAATTTTTCAGATCTAACTATGAATAATCAGAAAGGATGTTCACATCGGGTTCACCAAAATGTAAAGCAGAAAATCATGAGCGAACCCTACGTGTTCCCCCCACCACTCCGAGGAGAGGGGAAGGAGGTCACTAGGGTTGACGGTTTTCACTTAGGAGAGACTTTACATTCAAAAGAGGGGTTGAAACCCACAAGATCCAATCCCACACAATGCAAGATTGGATTCTAAATGAGTTTCAAGGGTTAAGATAGCAAGGCTACCCTCTTTTGTAAAGAATGTAGATAGAAGGATTAAGCTAGGAATGCATAAAAAGTGAGAAAGATTCACTTATAAACAGAGATAGGAATATAGGATGAAGCTGCGGACCTGGAATTAGCAGTAAAATGTCAAGACGGCACTGTCATGCAAATTTGAGCGAAAGTTGATGGGACGATGGCGCCCGGCGTGCACACGGTCCTCCGAAAAATCTATGAAATGAAGGGGGATCTGTTCGTCTCTGCACAAGGATTCCAGATCTTCAATTACAACCGCGTACCTGCAACCTACACACAGAAAAGAGAGGACGATTGGGGGGTTAGGGATTAGGGGTTTGCCCTTAGGTCAAACCCCAGTTTTGGAATTAACCAAGAAATGAGAATGTTGTAAATGTAAATGATCGTAATGTAAACAAGTACTGATACCTTGTTGTAAGAATGTTTGTATTCTCACATGCGAAGGTGTAAATGTTGTTGTATGTTGTATGTTGTATGTTGTATGTGGTATGTGATCTCCTCTTCAATGGTTGAATCCTTGTCTTGAATGCAACACTTAGCCTTGAATGGAGACTTAGAATGATCAATTGCTTGAAGGAATGCTTGAATGCTTGAATGCTTGAATGTTTGAGCATCGCTTTCGCCTTTTTTTTTCCATCTTTTCAAAATGGGAGAGGAAACATAGTTTATATACTTGTCAATTAGGGTTAAAAGACTGATTTTTCCGACCTTAGGCTGACCTGCGAAGATTATTTTCCAATTTGCAAACATAAAGACCCGAGACCCAAAAGAGACCGGGCCCAAAAATAGGGCCAAGGACCAGGGCGCTGGGCGCCCTAGTCCTAAAGGACCAGGGCACTGGGCGCCATGGTCCCACCTCCAGGGACAGCAGGATGCAAGGAGGATCAGGCCAGGGTGCTGAAAAATGCAGTTTTTGATGTCATGAACAAGTTTCGGGGTCTCCATTCAGGTTCAGTGTTGCATCGCCATCGTGAAGACCCAAATGCGGTCGAAATTGCAAGTGTCGCAATTTTAGGATGCTACAAATAGATCATGAATTTAATCACAATCAAGCATAATGATCCAACTCAACCTGATCATAAAGCACAATAATAATAGAACCTCTTGGATTATAAAACTTGACATCAATTGTGAAACACAACCTAAGCATAATGCATAGCAAGAATATAAAACAAGAAAAGCTCCAAAGGTGATTATAACACGATAATATTCAAAACAATCTTGTATTTCACAATAGTAAAAAATAATGAAAGCCACTCTAGAATAGGGGCTACAAAACTTTTAAGCCTAAAGGATGTTATACCACTTAAATGCATTAACAATATTGTGTAACTTTACCATCATCTCCAATTGGATGACAAATAAGGATTCATTATCCTTAATGAAAGTAGCAGCCATGGCTGTGAGATTCATGTTGCTCTCTGTCAATGAAAACATGCACATACTAAAATTGATGCCTAGCACAGAATAGTAATGTTGTCTTTTTTCTCAAATCCATATTATACAAATTTGATTGAAAATCAAATACTAGGGTATATAGGCTGTCATCACTAAACGAAAGGCCTACCATTACAAATTTTAGTGTTTCCTTCTTATAACAAATTTGACTTACTATTATGAAGCCTACATCCCCTTCAGAAGGCATTGACAATTTTCTCAAAAACTTGTAAAAATGTTGAAAAGTTCCTCTCTCGTTGCATGCATGACTGCGGTATTTGATAATATCTACGCATGGCCAAATCCCATCTCTGTAAAATGAAAAATAAAGGCGAATTAATGATTCCATTGTCTTCAGTCTTTCAAATCTTGTTTCCCAATCGTAAGTACCATTGTCACAATAAAATATACAACAATAGCACCCACAACAGATATATGGAAAAAAAAGGCCCTTAGCTTTCATGGTAGCGAGTAGGTAATGAGATCCACTACATACTAAAATGGTCATGTATGTAATCAAACGAACCATCCATGGAATGGAAACGTCGGCCTTAATTAGTAGCTTTTTCAAGGGCTTCTTTTCCGAGGGCTTCTCATAGTCTGCTTCCTCAAGTTCACTCTGCTGCTTTTCCAAGGGCTTCTTGCGGTTTGCTTCATCGAGTTGACTTTGTTGTCCATCAGATTTCACCTACAAATCTCACCAAAACAAAAGTGTAAATACTTTCATGTTCGCCCACCCAATATAAAAAGAAATGTTCAAATGTGTTTTACCTCCTTGATGGAATCCATAGCGCCAATGTTTTCTTATAAATATCTGCTTGCAGTTTAAATACCGATTTTAATCTTTCTGACAGAATAAATTCTGAGGACCATCAAGGCCTTGAGCTACAACAAACTCAATGTCTTCCACTGGCACATAACTTCAATGTCATTCAACGAAAATCTCCACCTGCAAATTATTTCTCTCTCTCGTCGGACGCAACTATTTTGGCAAAATGATCATTGAGGAGGGCATTTCAAATTTCTAGACACGTTTACCAACTAAGGTGAGTGTTTCAAATTAATGCAGGTGTTTCAAATTGACACGGGCATTTTCAAATTAGTTGCGTTCATATCTTTTCCGTCAACCACAAAATGACAACATACCTCCACGTCAGCCAGATGGTGCGTCTGAGAACATGTCTCATGGCATCATGGAAGGGCATGCGATTTTGGAACTACATCATGGCATGGCATGCCATTTTGGAGCCAGAATAGCTATAGCCTAAATAGAGTGGGGTGGCATTAACCTCCCAAAACATTGTTCCAAGTTTTGTCTCTGGAATTCGGCCTCTGTGTCATCTGCAAATTTCGTGGGTTTGCCATATTTGGTGATTTTTCAACAAGTTCTCCAATTTTGGCTATAATCTAAATTTACATGATGGAATATATTGATGCTTGTGCCAAAAAATTAACAGTCATTGTTTTGGACTGCTATTGTTAGCCATGAATTTGGCAGTGGAAACAAATTTTAGTGTTCCATCTGATTTGGTGGATTTTCTAAAGGTGGTGGAGACTTATTTCACTTGGAAGTTTTCCATAATTTAGAACTAAATTTGATAGGATTCCACATTTAGCAGATCTTAGCTAAATTTGGTAGAGTTCATTTTTTTTTGTGCAATTTGATGACCCTTCTCCATTGAAGATTTCAATTTTGAACCTGAACTTCAGAAGGTCATATCTTGAGCATACGGTGGAGTTTTTCAGCGCAATTTTTTTTATTTGCGGCAAAATTTACTAGGCTGCAAAATTTACTAGGCTCTACAATGGTGGAATCATATTTTTCTCAAGTGATCCATATTTTCTAGAGAATCAAGTTTTTCATCAGATCTGAAGGACAATCCTTGTTTTTTCAACTTCAAACGGACATAACTTTCACATATGACCTCGGATCGAGGTGATTCTTTTTTTAAAAGTTGATATTTTTCCAAGAACTATCCATTTGTGTTGTTTTGATGTTGTAATTCTGACATTCTATTGTATCTTCAGTATTTGAGTCCACATTTGGACGTTGTAAAACACTGGAAAAACTCTTGCAATTCTTCCATTTGCCAAACTCGGTCCAAGAAAATGGATGCGATTAAAAATACCAAGGTTAAAGTTGGGAGACCACCAAAGAAGAAAAGAATGGCAAGAAAAACAAAAGAAGAGATACAAGCAGGAACCCAATCCACCCTAGACGACAAACTACGCCCTAGAAGAGCGTCTGGCTCTTCGAGCCAAACATGAACATTATTTCTTGGAATTTTAGGGGCTTGAATGCCCCAAACAAGAGATGCCTCATTAAGTCTCAAATTGATAACTATAGAGCAAACATTATCCTACTCCAAAAAAACAAATTCTCACAATTGTCTCAAGACCAACCTTTTAAGAATTGGAAAAATTGGAAATTCACTACATCTCAGTCAATAGGAGCATCGGGAGGCCTTGCAATCTTATGGAAAGATATAAGTGTTCACATTACACCATTGCTTACTCAAGCCAACTTTATTCAAGTTGAAGTCACAACTTCAAATTCTTCATTTCACTTGTTGTCAGAGTATGGACCGAATTCAACCATGGGGAAGAAATACTTATGGGACTCAATCTCATCAACACTAGTAAATTATCCCGACAAACCAGTTATAATTGTTGGTGGCTTTAATGAAATATTATCACTAAAAGATAAATCAGGTGTTATTGTTCCTTCTCTTCAAACTATGCAAGATTTCAACGATTTTGTTTCCAACAATACACTCAAAGATTGCATTCCTTCTAATGCAAATGTTACATGGTCTAATAAGAGAAAGGGTTTTTTTAATATAGTTGATAAACTGGTCAGGTTTTTGGTAAACACAAATTGGATTTCAATCTATGGACCCCCCCAGCTCAAATCTTGCCTCTCTCTAGATCAGACCACTTTGTAGTTCAGATTACTACTTCTCTTGCTCCCCAAGCCCAAAAAATAATTGGTTTGTTCAAAGTGGAGAAATTGTGATTTCGGGATGTCATATTCCTTCCACTGCTTAGAGAATGGTGGATTACAGCACCATTTTTTCATGGATTCAGAATGTATCAGTTTAACAGAAAATTGCAATGGCTAAAATCAAAGATCAAAGTCTAGAATCACACGGTTTTCAAGAACATTTTCTGACAAAAAGAAGTGGAAAAAAAAATTGCAGATCTAAATGAAGAGATCATTCAAAAGGGAATTTCCAATGACTCTTTCCAGGCCTAGAAGCAACTAAATGCCCAACTTGAAGAAAATATCTTAAAGGAAGAGTTTTATTGGAGGTAAAATTCTTGGGAATTGTGGCTACAAGAAGGGGATCAAAATACAAAAAAAACACCATGCTTTAGCCAAGATGAGGAGAGAAAACAATCTTATCTCACACATCAAAGATTCCTCCGGTAAGGTTATTATAGCAAGAGAATATATTCAAGAAGGTGTACACTTTTTCTCCACCTTATTTGCAGATGTTGCCATAAGAAATGATGAATGGACAAACAAATCTACCCAAGTCATCTAATACATTCCGGAGTTAGTAAGCAATCAAGACAATGAGGATCTTATGAAGCCTTTCACTAAAGAAGAAATTAGGCGTCTGTTTTTTTCATTTTAGTCGAACAAGGCTACAGGACCCGATGGATATATTGCCTTGTTTTTTTCAAAAGTGTTGGACTTTTATAGGGGAAGATGTTTGGAGAGTAGTGGAAGAGTCTAGGAAAAATAGCAACATGCTTAAACAGTTCAATACCATCAACATTATTTAGATCTATCGCTTTGTGCAACATTATTTACAAAATCATTGCCAAATCGATTTATATAAGACTAGCAAACCCGATCCCAAATATCATTTCTCAATAGCAAGGGGGGTTTGTCCCTAGTAAGGAAACCTCAGAAGGTGCATTGGTGGGACACAAAAAAAATCATTTTGTAATAGAACATAGTAAGGAAGCCATGGTGGTTAAGTTGGATATGATGAAAGCATATGATAAAGTCAATTGGGAATATCTATATCTAGTCCTCATCAAATTTGGCTTTGGTACAAATTGGTGCAAGTGGATTCTCTCTTGTATATCAGGAGCTAAGTTTTTAGTATTAATAAATGGCAGTCCTGCAGGTTTTTCCTCTTCATCACAAGGTGTCAATCAGGGCGACTCCTTATCCTCTTTTTTATTCATCATTATGGTTGAGTCACTAAGAAGAATGATTTCAAATCAATATTCAAATGGCTCTTGGATGGGTATAACCATTCCCCACACAAGTATTTTTACTACCCACATCTTGTTTGTGGATGACATGCTTTTGTTTGGAGAACCTTCTATAAGAGAAATAAAATTTATCAAGAAGGTATTAAATATATATTGTCATGTTTCTGGACAAAAGGTAAATGCTTTAAAGTCAAAAGTATTATCTATAAACTGCTCCCCAACTTTGTCTTCTTGACTTTCATTTGCACTTGGTTTCAAACAAGAGTCACTTCCTTGCAAATACCTTGGCATTCCCCTATTTACAGGATACAATAAAATAAGTTTCTAGTTGGGCATTATCTCTTTTATTCAAAGCATAATTACATCTTGGAAAAATTCATGGCTCTCACTAGCAGGGAGGATCCTTTTGATTCGAGTAGTCTTGGCAACAATCCCCAATTACATCATGGCAGTTCTTCCAATTCCAAAATCAGTCAAAATGGAAATTGAAACCATTCCAAAAAAAATTCTATAGAAAGGTAATAATAATCCACAAAATAAAATTCATCTTCTATCCTGGGAGAAAGTACATACTACAAAATGTTTGGGAGGAACAGGGATTCACGATATTGACATGAGAAACCAAGCTTTGGGGGCCAAACTAGTTCAAAAATTTCACAAGAACAATAATTCTTTATGTGCATCCATACTTAAGGAGAAATATCTAGATTTGGAGGAATAAGATAGAATATTCACAACATTGGATCCTCCAAAGGGATCTCAGATGTGGAATTTTATACTAAATTGCAGGCAGTTGTTCCTCCCCAGTCTATCGTGGCTAGTTTACAATGGTAACAAAACATGCTTTTGGGTAGACTCATGGAATGGTTTTTCCCCCCTCGATAGTATAGCTAGTCTCAAGGATATCAAATAATTTTTACAAAGGGAATGGGGAAACAAAGATAAAGATTATTTTGTAATTCTACAAGAAGGTAAGATACACAAAGCAATCTGGAAAGACTTCTTTATTTTTCCTGTGCCCCTAAATCAACAACTATTACTATTCTCGGAAGTTAATGGGAGACAGATCTATTTAAAGAATGAGGAAGACAAACTCATTTGGTTGTCATCCAAATCAGGTTCATACATAGTAAATCATGGATAAAAATTTGTTGATCACAAGGAGAATATTTCACCCCTGAGAAGATTCTCTTTTTGTTGGGTAGGTGAAGGACTTCAAAAAAGCAGGCTCCTTTACGCAGTTTTCCCTAAGGGGAAGAATATTGACTAGTGAGAGGCTCGTCTCTCTAGGCATAGCTCAACCTTTTAATTGTGTCTTCTAAAAAGATAAAACTAAGACCATAGATTGCCTTCTTGTGAACTGCCCTTTTGCAATTCAATGTTGGGAATGGCTTAAATCTAAGCTAAAATGGTCCGCACCTCTCCACTTTGATTTGAAGTCATTATTAGACTCTTGGCCGTTCCTTTTTGATGTCTCCTTCTTTGCATGCATATGGAACAACCCTACTCATCTTAGTGTGTAATTTATGGTGGGAGAGAAATAGGAGAATTTTTAGAAATGAAACTAGTGATCTCAAATAGGTTATTGCTAAAATGGAATCATCCATATCTGAAGCAGTAAGAGCACATGTCTCAAAACATAAAGATTTGACCTCCCCATTCTCTTCATGGGACAACAGCATTCTGAATGAATGGAACAATTTGACTCTTCCTTTCAAAGGAAGCCTGATGGTAAACACTATTAAGGCCATCAACAGAAAAGAAATTCAATGGAAAGTTCCTACTCGGGATGTTTTTAAACTCAACTTTGATGGAGCATCCAAAGGAAATCCAGGGATTTCCAAAATTGGATATGTAATAAGAGACCATAAGGGGATAGTTATCAGACGTGGTTTGGAGAGGATTCCTAATAACACCAACAATGTTGTAGAGGCTCAAGCCCTTATCCATGGTATCAGACTAGCTCATTCTCTTAAGATCAAGAAATTATTGGTAGAAGGGGATTCAATGAATACAATCCTAGCCTGTAGAAACTCAAAAGTTATGAATTGGAAAATTCATTATATACTACAAGAGGTTAAAATGCATCTTCTACAACTAGAAGACTACACACTTAGCCACTGCTACAGAGAAGAGAACAGTGTAGCAAATCATCTAGCAAACAAGGATGTAGATTACCTCATGGAGAAAAAAGTCTCTCCCACTCTGATTTGTTGTTGGGCAGGGAATTACTTTTACAAGTCAAATATGATTTAGATTCGCTTTTCCAGTAATTTATGTTTATGTTTATTTCTAGAGTGTAGTAATTTAAATTTGAAGACAACTTTAAGTATGATGACTTAAGACCTCCCTCATATGTTGGAATTTGTATGCAAATATGGTAGTCATCTAGGATGATAAAGTGTTGAAATCAATCATTTGAGCACAGAATATGTTGGCAAGAGACACTGTTTTGGAAGAGATAAGTACTTGAGGATTGTTTGGGTGTTGTCATTGATGGAAACTCAGATCATAAGCTTCATCCAGACTATGAAGAATCGTTCTATCAAAAATTTGAAGTCTACTTTGCTTAAGTCTGGAAGGTGGAACACAATGTTTGTTAGAGTATGAGTATATTGACTAGAACTCAATTTTGGGTTCACATTTTTATTTGCGGTGGAAGAGGTAGTCAAATGGATGATTGGGATAGCTTAGTCTGAAATCCTAGCCTTTGGTATTGATTCTCGTTCCTGATTGAAGATTCAGTGTCCGGCATTTCAAGAAGAATGACATTATTTGTGTAATTTGTGGTGAAGCATTTTATGTGGAATCTTCGGGATGATTTTTTTTATTGGTTCCTTGTTCGATGTTGTCAAGAAGACATATGTGAAGCATATATTCAATTTTTTTTGGTCTACATGTGCATTTGTAATCGGATTGATCCAACTTCTTGTTACATGTTTCATGTTTTGTAAATGTTTTGGAGTTGACATGTTGGTGACCTAAATAAAGTGATGCGGATATATAAGACCGATCTATTTGATCATTTTGGTGATTGATGTTGATGTGAGAAGATTGTATGAGAATTTGTGCATAGTTTCACATGCGCTATCTTTGGATTTATGCTCCAATATATGACTGAACAATAGAGCAGAGTAGTGTGCCAAAATAGTGGAAGTGCGATACATTGTGCTTAACCAGAATTGTACTTTGGCATTTGTAGATGCTATACACCAATTCAGACATTCATGTTATTATTTGTAATCATTTTTAGGACAGTGAGTCCTCCAAGGGTTGTATCCCTCTCTTGTAACTGAGTAGTGAGCTCTAAGCAATGTGTCTGAATGCATGTGCATTCCCCTTGTAATATTATTATACTCCTAATAATCATATTTTAATAGTGTGGTTCTCAATCCCACCGTGGTTTTTCCCTTTCCGAGTTTTCATGTAAAAAAAATTATGTTATGGTTGTGTGCTTGTTTGTATTGAGTTTTTGCACTTTACTTTTATTCATTTGCATCAAGTGGTTTAAGAATCAGTTTAAGAAAGTCAAAAAATTGCAGAACACTGATTCACCCCCCTCTCAGTGTTCATTGATTCCAACAATTGGTATCAGAGCCTAGTTCCTCCGAGGAAGCCTAATAGCTTGAGGAAGATCTGGCATAGTGAATCAATAGACTTTGGTTTACAGAAACAACTTACTATGGAACTTGAAGATCTAGATACTGGAAGAAAAGAAGTAAATAGCTAGAGAAGAAAGATAAGTGATGTTGAAGACTTCATTGAGTCGTTGAAGGAAAAAGTGAACACATTGAGAGAAAACATAAAGGAGCTTATGAAAAAACTCAAGGAGAAAGAAGAGCAAAGCATTGATAACCAAGCCTTAAAAGATAAGAAAGATGAATGTGAAAAACTTGCTAGAGATAATGCAATCTTGACAAATGAAATGCAATCCATTGTGATGAAGCAGATTAAGGAGATTGAAGACATAAAAAATGAAAAAAGTTTGACTCAATTATTAAAGGATAGATCTGATGAATGTTCTAGAATAAATTGTGAAAATGACCAGCTAAAGCTTGAATTGATACATTCCAAGAATAATGAGAAAGAGCTTGAAAGGTAGATCATAATTCTAAGAGATGAACTCACCACTACTAATGAGTACAAAGAAAAATTCAATATTATCTCAGCTAAGCTAGATGAGATGTTACAAAGTCAGAAGAGTAAAGGTGATATGGGAGGACTTGGATATGAGAAAGGAGAAAGCTTTGGATCTGGTCAAAGCAATGCTAAACCTTGTCATCAAAAGACCAAGAGATCTCTGGTAGGACAACCTAATGTTTATAAATTCAATGGTAAATGTTTTGTGTGCAATAAATTTGGTCATACGGCAAGTCAATGCAAAAATAGGGCAAATCAAAATAGTTCATCATTCTTTAGACAATGTTTCAATTGCAATAAATATGGTCATAATTCAAATGAATGCATAAGTATGGTAAATAGGAGAAATATGGCATGCTATGCTTGTGGAATATTTGGACACACTGCAAATCAATGCAAGTTGAGAGGAAATCAAGGTAATTCTAGGCCTAATCAGAGAAATAATATTGTTTTCTATGCTTGCAACAAATCCGATCACATTGCAAAATTCTACAGAAGCGAGAATATGAACAAGAATACTTTGGTAGACAAGAACAAGTCAGCTAATAAGGGCAAAGCGAAGGTTGAAGAGATCAGAGATCGGTACAAGAAGAAATGGGTCAAGAAGGGTGATTAAGATGCAGTGAATGAGTTCGCACCTGATTCTAGTGCTAAAACCTCATCTGATAACTAAGGTACTTAGCCTTAGGGGGAATATTTTCATGTAGATCCTAAAAAAACCCTATCTGAGATCTGTAACTAGTTGTGGTAAGTTGTAGATGATTGTGAATGATTGTGCAGTCGATCCTGAAGGATCTCCAAAAGACTCCATGCTGATTTGAGACTCTAAAATAATATTCATGAGACATAGAGCATCTAGAAGAGTTAGGGTTGAGCATTTATTACAACTAAAAGTTAGGTATGTGGTGGATAATAAGGTGATATAACTCTCATTTATCACATTGTGTCCGAAGCAAAAGAGTAGGAGAGATTGGTGAAGAAGATTGTGCAGTAAACCCTGAGCTTTGAAGAGATTCGGTGAAGATTTCTTGCATTTGATTGGAGACTAAAAGGTATTTTTAGAGATCAAAAACTTTCTCTGATTATAACCTAAAATTTGTCAATGGCATCTTCTCGTATAGCGACTCCGTTGGTTGTTGACATAACTGATAGGGCAAGACCAAAGTTTAAGAAACACCCATATAAATTGATGGAAGATGATCCGAAAGGAGCATTTTCATCTATTTTGTATGGTGTTTTGCATGTTGAAGATATTAGGGCTTACATCCATTACAACTTTGAAGATCTTGAGAACACTGAAATGATGAAACTCTATGCCAGGCACATGATAGATTGCATGGGTAACCTAAAACCCAAATTCAAATCTCTACAGGACAAGGGTTTCATTTAGTTCGTAAACTTTCCATTTTTTTATGAACCTGAGTGGGCTAGATACATTTTGAGCAGAGTTCATGACGAATTCATATAGCTTGACAAGTCGCACAAGATCACAAAGCAATAAATCAAATCCATAACATGCTTGAATGCAACCAGTGAAGTTATTGGCCTAAGGAATGTAAAGAGCCAAATCGTGATGGAGGAAACCAATTCCAAACATGATGGGAGATCAATGACAATTAGTGACATTATTGAATATGATGTTAGATTTGCATCCATGGTGACGGGCTAAAAAGTCTACCAATCTAGCAGAAACAACTCTATATCCGATATGGTCATTTACGTTGCCTATCAAATTCTCAAATAAGACAAGTTGTATGATATGTGTGGGGTGTTCCAGAGTGAGCTCTTGAACAATCCGAAGAAGATAAAGAAGGACAAAAAAACATGTATTTAAATTTAGTACCCTAATTATTTGCTTACACTTCTATTTCACGAATGAGGTCCCCGGTGTAGGAAAAGTTCAGTGGGCCTATGACAGGTCGGTGGCAGTGCAAATAAAGGAAACTCTAGAAGGTTTAGGAGATGCATAAGCTCAGAAAGCTATTCTATGGGGATACTTCAAAACCTTCCAAAGCATGATGCAGAGCAGGGAAAGGATCCCTAAGGAAATTATTGAAAAGTATGAAGACTTGATATGCTTCATGATGGACACAAATAAATGCATAATGGAGGTTGTTGAACGCAGGACAGCATGGATCATGCCCATGGGGTATGAGGTTGATGGTGATACTCTTAATGTGTGTGCTCAACACCTCTTGAGCAAGTCAGTGGATAAAATAGAGGAAATATTTGGGACATATAAGGAGAAAAGATTGAGCTTGAACTCCCAATTCACCAAGCCTGGGATGCAGAGAAGAGTGAGGAAGGAAGTGGAGCAGCTAACAGAGGATATGGGAATTACAGAGGAGGTGGTCTAAAGACCCCAAGAGAGGAACATCCTAAAAGAAGAAGATATGGTTAAACCCAAGAGGACCAAACCGGAAACTCCTTCGCCAAATCCAAGGCAAACAAGGATTTCAACACCTTCCTCCGGTGCACAAAATAATGTCCCCCCACCTAAGCCTCAATCCAAACCATCTAGTGGAGCTGAGAAGAGGAAGAAAGGGAAACCAAGAAGAGTTTATGTGGCAGCCACTGTGGAAGAGGAGATTGAATCAAATGAAGCATTGAGAGAAGTCAAGAAGAGTGCTACTGTTGCCAGGGTTGTTAACATGCAACCTTTCGAAGAAGCTCAACGTAGCAAGAAGCCAAGAGTGGAAGCTGAACAATCTGGCGAACTCTTAAGCAAGTGAAGTAAGCAATAGCAGAACAAGGTAATCTTAAATTATTTTCCCAATTTTATGATAGATTGGATAAGAAAGGGAAGAGATCATTAGAAGAGGCTACAATTGTATATTTGAATAATTATAGAAGAGCACATATAGAGATTGCATCTGAAGTTCCTAAAATGTTGTATGATATTTTGGATTTGAAAAAAGAAATTGCTAGAATAGAAGAGGAGAGAATAAGGTAATATGAGCTAGCACAACTATGTCTAGTAATTTCCAAGACTGAAGTTGATAGAATTCTTAAAGAAAATAAAGAAAGATTTAGAAGAAAAACTAGAGTAAATAAAACAATGATTGGTAAGAATGAGGATGTACACAAGGAGACATGGGAAATCTTGAGGGAAATTCATTAAAAGTATGAGTATGATGTAGTTCCTGAGAGATCTTAGGAAAGTGTTCAAAATTTTGTTCCAAAAGTCGTTGGGATGCCATCCATAGGAGATGAACTGGAGATTGTAAAACTAGATGAACAGATAATTGATCAAGTTTTTTGTTGCAAATGATATTGATGACAATCAGAAGATTGCAGAATCAAGTGAAGTAGATAAAGATCCTCTGGTGATGATTATTGAATCAGAGAAGAAAGCTGAGGAGGTTGGTAATGTGAAGGGAGATGATACAAAGAAGGAGAAGGATGAAGGCAAGGTTGAACAGGTTCTGTTGGCAAGAGACAATGTGGAATCTGAGATGGGCAAGAAAATAATAAGCGACACAAGTCTCATCCAAGGACTTATCAATCTTAATTCCTTATCTCCTATGCAAGCACTCAAGTTTGCGACAATCGCCCAAGCTAAAGCTAGAGAAGACTTATTGAAGTCCCACACTGAGGACAAAGAGCTTATATCCTTAGCTACAAGTGTTCTTGAGAAAATTTAGCCTTCCATCAAGAAAGACACACTTGACTCACCCTCTGGCAAGCTCAGAAGTATTCTTAAGTCGGTGGACTCCCATTTTGAATCCCTAGAGAAAGATGCAGATGTAAAAGTACTGAAGCATTTCAATGCCATCAGGTTAAGGATGGTTTTGAGGATGGTTGAAGGTGATAGGATTAGTCTGATTACCAGTGTGAAGGGAATTCAGGAGGCATTAGATGAAGGTGGAAAAATCTACAAGTCATGTCTTCTATTGTCGAAGTTCACTATAGAGCTTGATAAGAAGATCGAGGAGTGTGAAGGACAACTAGCCGGTATATCTCAATCCTATGCCCCTCGGGTCGTCTTTGGTAGTCATTACGAAGCTTAGGTGATGGTTCTACAACATAAAATCAAGAGCCTAAATTAAGATAAAAATAGTTGGTAGAGTGGGAGAACTAAGGAACCTAATCACTCCATGGTTGGATACTCTACTTAGCATTCAACAGGATGCCTTGAATGCACCGAACAAGAGTGTTCCTTTAGATCTCAAAGGAGAAAAAATGCATGCATATCTCTTTAGTGCTCTCATCAACACCTTGGAGAACCTGAAGAAAGGTTGGGATGATCACTTGAAGTCCTTGAAGACTATTTTTGTAGAAATCTTCAAATTTTTGTAAGTTATTGTGTATACCCTTGTACATACAATTTTGAGCGGATACCTACCTTTGTCATTGATGTCAAAAGGGGAGAGAGAAGTGAAAAATGTTGTATATTCTCGAGGGAAGCCTATTGGTATCTTGAAATTTTGAAATTTGGCAGTGTATGACATTTTTGGCTTAATAGTGTTGAAATTTTATGGTGTATGACATTTTTTACTTAACAGTATCATTTTTCACCAAGTTTTGCCATCAATGCCAAAGGGGGAAATTGTTGGCAAGAGACATTGTTCTAGAAGAGATAAGTGCTTGAGGATTGTTTGGGTGTTGTCACTGATGGCAACTCATATCATAAGCTTCATCCGGAATATGCCAAATCATTCTACTGGAATTTTGAAGTCTACTTTGCTTAAGTTTGGAAGGTGGAACACATCATTTGTCAGAGTATGAGTATATTGAGTAGAACTCAATTTTGGGTGCACATTTTTGTTTACGGTGGAAGAGGTAGTTGAATGGATGATTGGGATAGCTTATATCAAAATCCTAGCCTTCGATATTGATTCTTCATCCTGATTGAAGATCCGGTATCCAACATTTCAAGAAGAACAGGGTTATTTGTGTAATTTGAGGTGTAGCGTGTTATGCGAAATCTTTGGGATGATTTTGTTGATTAGTTTCAAGTTCGAGGTTGTCGAGCCAACATATGTGAAGCATATATTCAATTTTTTTGGTCTGCATGTGCATTTGCATTCAGATTGAGATGACTTCTTGTTACATGTTTCATGTTTTGTAAATGTTCTGGAGCCGACATGTTGGTAACCTAAATCAAGTGATGCGGATATATAAGACCAATCTATTTGATCATTTTGGTGATCGATGTTGATGTGTGAAGATTGTATGAGCATTTGTGTGCTATCTTTGAATTTATGTTCTAGTATATGATACAATAGCATAGCAAAGCAATGTACTAGAACAGTGGAAGTGTGATACTTTGTGCTTAACTGGAAATTAACTTTGGCATTTGTAGATGCTATACACCAGTTCAGACATTCATATTATTATTTGTAATCATTTGTAGGACAATGAGTCCTCTGGGGGTTGTAGCCCTCTCTTGTAACTGAGAAGTGAGCTCTTGGCAGTGTGCCTGAATGCATGTGCATTCCCCTTGTCATATTATTATACTCCTAATCACAGTATTTTAATATTGTGGGTCTCAATCCCACCGTGGTTTTTTCCTTTCCGGGTTTCCACATAAAAATTCCGGTGTTATGGTTGTGTGCTTGTTTGTATTGAATTTTTTCACTTTACTTTTATTTATTTGCATCAATCGGTTTAAGAATCAATTCAAGAAAGTTAAAAATTGTAGAACATTGAATCACCCCACTCCCCTCTCAATGTTCATTGATTCCAACAAAATATAGGTTAATAGATTTCCTTTCGAGGAACTAACTTAATCCTTGTTTGTCATATCGAACTCATTTGCATTCGGGTAATATTTTTTAATTTGATACTCGATTTTCTGGGGTACATTCAATTTTCCTCCTTGCAAGCGAATGTGACCATAGTTGCGGAATTGAATTCTATTTAATTATTAAAAGGTTATTGATAGTTGATGGTATTTGATACATATTGTAGCATCTTAAAATTGTGACACTTGCAATTTTCACCGCATTTGGGTCTTCACGATGGCGACACAACACTGAACCTGAATGGAGACCCCGAAACTTGTTCATGACATCAAAAACTGCATTTTTCAGCACCCTGGCCTGATCCTCCTTGCACCCTGTTGTCCCTGGAGGTGGTACCATGGCGCCCAACGCCCTGGTCCTTCAGGAATAGGGCACCCAGCACCCTGGTCCCCCAGGACCATGGCGCTCAGTGCCCTGGTCCCCTAGCCCTATTTTGGGCCCGGTCTCTTATGGGGCATCGGGTCTTTATGTTTGCAAATTGGAAAATAATCTTTCCTAGTCGGCCTAAGGCCGGAAAAATCAGTCTATCAACCCTAATTGACAAGTATATAAACTACATTTCCTCTCCCATTTTGGTAAGATGGGAAAAAGGCAGAAGCGATACTCAAACATTCAAGCATTCAAGCATTCCTTCAAGCAATTGAGCGTTCTAAGTCTCCATTCAAGGCTAAGTGTTGCATTCAAGACAAGGATTCAACCATTGAAGAGGAGATCACATACCACATACAACATACAACATACAACAACATCTACACCTTCGCATGTAAGAATACAAACATTCTTACAACAAGGTACTAGTACTTGTTTTACATTACAATCATTTACATTTACAACATTCTCATTTCTTGGTTAATTCCAAAATCGGGGTTTGACCTAAGGGCAAACCCCTAATCCCTAACCCCCCAATCGTTCTCGCTTTTCTGTGTGTAGGTTGCAGGTACGCGGCTGTAATTGAAGATCTGGAATCCTTGTGCAGAGACGAACAGATCCCCCTTCGTTTCGTGGATTTTTCGGAGAACCTTGTGCACCCCGGGCGCCATCGTCCCGTCAACTTTCACTCAAATTTGCAGGACAGCGCCGTCTTAACATTTTACTGCTAATTCCAGGTCCACAGCTTCATCCTATATTCCTATCTCTGTTTATAAGTGAATCTTTCTTACTTTCTATGCATTCCTAGCTTAATCCTTCTATCTACATTCTTTACAAAAGAGGGTAGCCTTGCTGTCTTAACCTTTGAAACTCATTTAGAATCCAATCTTGCATTGTGTGGGATTGGATCTTGTGGGTTTCAACCCCTCTTTTGAATGTAAAGTCTCCCCTAAGTGAAAACGGTCAACCCTAGTGACCTCCTTCCCCTCTCTTCGGAGTGGTGGGGGAAACACTTAGGGTTCGCTCGCGATTTTCCGCTTTACATTTTGGTGAACCCGACGTGAACATCCTTTCTAATTATTCATGGTTAGATCTGAAAATTGGATGCCTTGATTATATTTCCATGTTTGATCTTTTGCAAATTTTAGAGGTTAATTGCATAAAAACCCTAAATTTTCTTTTTAGTAATTGAGCTTGCGAAATGTTTAATGATTAATGCTTGTTTCAGATCTACCCTTCTATTACAAATTATCAAATCATATATGTGCTTTAATTCTGAAAATTAAGTGGTTAAGTGTCAAAACCCTAACTTTTAAAACCTCCTTGATTCAACCTTTGGGTGATAATTTCACTGATCAAAACATTTCCAAATCGACTGTAACTTTGGATTCTGCAACAAAAATCATAATATCTTTCATCCCTAAAAATTTGGAAAAAAGTTGCGAGGACCGTGTGCACCCCGAGTGCCATTGTCCCCGACATTTTTTCCAAAATTTTGGGAGCTAGATCTTACTGTATTTTTCTACTAAAATCCAGAATTTTGGCTGATTTTATCAATTACAACACTGTCAAAATTAAAGTCAAAGTTGGTCTAGTGATTGCTTGGATTAAGGCTTCTAATCATTCAAAAATTGTTGAAATTGAAATTTGTGTCAAAATTGTGTTTCTTACTGTCCTAAATCTGAAAAGTGTGTTGGCATTCATTCAAAATTTCAGTGCTTTATTCAAATTTTTGCAGTTTGTGACTTTTGAAATTAAGTGTTTGATTGCAACAACTTTGATTTCCACTTTCAAAATTGAATTTTGCATGAAATTGAGTCAATTTTTAAATTTCAAAGCTTGCATTACTTTTAGTATTCCCTCTAAAATCATAAAATTCAAAATTTCAGTTTCCCTCTCTTTTTCAAAATTCAAATTTTGCATTTTTCAACAATCTTGGTAGGGTTCAATTCTAAGATTGCAACTTTAATTTGGCATATCTACAGATCGTAAAATCACTCAATTTTTTCAGATTAGCTCTAAAATCATCATAACTTTCATCCCTGAAAATTTCGAAAAAAGTTGCGAGGACCGTGTGCACCCCGTTCGCCACGGTCCCTGACATTTTTTCTGAAATTTCGGGAGATTGTCGTGATTGCATTTAACAGCTTAAATTTAGGAGATTGGCTGAGTTTATTAAAATTTGCTACCTCTAAATTCAAAATATTCTCTCTCTAGTGCATGAGTTTCACAACAATAAGCCCTACTTACACTATTCCCGTTAGACGAAGCCTCAGAATTAAGTCTTTCTGAGGTTTAATTACCGAGGAGATGGAACCTAATTTGAATGGCCTCTTTAACGAGGACACGGGTAATTCCTCTAATCCTCCTAATGATGAAGAAGCTCTCCATGAGGTTTTTGTAGAACAACTTTCGAAATTGGATAACCAATTTGATGATTTTCAACAATGGATGTCTCAAGAGTATCCCGATAGTCAAGCTCTTTCATTAATTGAGGGTCTAAAACGTATGGTTCAAAGTGATAAGAATGGAATTGATATTTTGCGTGGTATTGCACACATTGTGGATTCGAATGTGATGCCTATGAAGAGTTGTGCTGAAACTTTAGGTTATACACAACCTCCTACTCAAGTCAATCATTCTATTCCTTTGACAACTTCTATTGCTAGTATGCCTACCTTTACATCAAACATAATGACTACTTCTATACAAGGCATTCCCCCTATGATCACCAATCATGGGGGCAATCCTTCCTCTTCAATCAACCCTCTGCCTTCATTCAATCCGACTTCTTCATTCATTCCTTCAATGAGTGTTCCTATTACATCTCCACAAATGAACCTGGCGCAAGGGGGCAATTCGTTTAATCATTCCATTCCTCCTTGTAGTGTTCCTCCTTTCCAATCATCTCCTATGATTAACTATCATAGTGTCCCACCACCTTACTCTCAATCAATACCTTCTTTCAATAACATAATACCTCCATCACAATCCAACACGTCTAATATGAACTCTTCGACTGAAGCGACCATTAACAATCTTGCACAAACTGTCTCTTCTTTACATCAACAAATTGCCTCTATGAATCAATCTAAGTTTAGTGTGCCCACATTTGATGTTGCGAGCCCACTTTCTCTTGACATTGTTTGAGCTATCCCTCCTAAACATGTTGAAATCCCGCATTTGGAGCTTTATAATGGTAAAGGTGATCCTCTAACACATGTTAAGACTTTTCAAACAATATGTACCGATTTTGCTTATGACCAAAGTTTGCTTGCAAAACTGTTTACTAGGACATTAAGAGATAAAGCCCTACAATGGTATTGCTCGTTGCCTTCTTATTCTATTACTTCTTTCGAACAACTTGCAAATGCTTTCATTCAACAATTTCAAAACAATATAAGTCCTAAAGTTACATTGATTGATTTAATGCATTGTAAACAAGGTGTTAAAGAAAAAGTGACTGATTTCATTGGTAGATATAAGCATTTGTGTGCTCAAATATCTTTTCCAGTGCCTGACAATGATATTCAAAGAATCTTTATTTCTAATTTACAAAAAGATATTAGAGAAAAACTTCTATTTTCTGAGTTTACTTCTTTCCAACAGTTGTGTGCAACTCTTCACAATTATCAACTGACTGTGAGTCAAATGGAACAAGCAAATCCTATGGCTCCGAGTGATAAGGGTGATAGTAGTCAACAACCATTTGGGAAGTTTAAACCGAACAGAGAGTCCATTAAATTCAATGAAAACATCATCAACAACAATGTGAATGCAGCATCAGGTGTGCCTCCTATTTCTAAATTTTTCAAGAAAGAAAGAAAGTTTACTCCTTTGAATGAATCATTGCATAGTATTATGAATAAGTTATTGGAACAAAATGTGCTTACTCTCCCTCCTATAAAGCAAATCGATCCTACAAAGATTAATTCACCCTATTTTGATAACAAATCTTTTTGTCAATTTCATCGTCAACCTGGGCATGATACTGAAAAATGTTTTGCTTTAAAGGGTGAAATTCAAGATTTGATTGATAATAATACTATCTCTATTTCAGGAGTGAATGATAAAGGCAATACATCTGTAGCTCCTCCTAACCAAAATCTTAAGATTTTTACTGATCCATTACCTTCTCATACCTCTAATGCAATTGAGGCTAATGATTTCTCTTTCTCATCTGATGGTCTTGTGTCTATGACTCCGAATGTGATTAACTTTGTAGAGCAGCAAGAAAACCCTAAAGAACCTTCCATCACATTTGATTCTAGTGAAACTATCAGGGCACCTGATGGTCCTTTATACATAGTTGCAAAAGTCAAGAATACACCTTGTTGTGGAGTGCTTATTGATCCTTCTTGCATGGTTAATGTTATTACTGAGGAATTTCTTTTTACTTTGCAATTGAATCAAGTGACCTATGACAAAACATATGTGATTGTGAAATTATTTGATGCATTTTCTTCTCCTGCAATTGGTTCTATTACATTACCTATTGAGGTCCATAACAAATCCCTTGATGTGAACTTTGCTATTATTCCTTCATCTGAACAATTTCATGTGAAGCTAGGCTATCCTTGGCTATCTTCCATGAAAGCTATTGCTTCTCCTATTCATAAGTGTTTGAAATTTCCTCATAATGGTGAAGTTGTTACTGTCAATCATAGTCTCTTTAAACCAACCGAAAGAACTTCTAGCGTTCCTATTGATTATTTTTGGCCTAAACAATTCCAATCTCTTCCTCCGCGAAGTGATCATCTTTTCAAATATTATCAATAGTGGAAAACAGATATGATCCTATCTTTAAGTGAACCGAGAACACCCAAACTTGATATTCCTATCGTTCTTGAGAAGGAAGTTCTTCCTTTGAAAGATAAAACTAATGTCTTTCCTCAAGAAGATTCCCAACCCATTCCTATGGATGTGACTATGTCTATGTCTAATAAAATTTCTAAAAGTAGACCTATACCTCCTCGTCATGATGGACTTGGTCTCCTTCCTAAACCAAACATTCCTCCTTTATATGGAGTAGTTCCTCCTCCTTCCTCTTATAGAGAGAAGAGACCTTCCTCTTCTCCTATTATCCAGCCTAAGAAACCACAACCTAAACACCCAAGTGATAAGGATGAGAACATTCCTCCTCCTCAATCTTCTCCACTTCCTACTAAGACTAGACAAAATTGTTCTGCGCGTGAACGTTGATGAAAGCATCGTCTTAGAGCTCAGGCAGCTGCTTCTCAAACTTTGCAATCCTCAAAAACACCTTCAACAAGCATTATTCTATCTTCTCCAAAATCTCCTAAACATAAGATGCATGATGGTTTTGATCCTGTGCGAGTTAAAGATCCTATTTTTATAAATCTTGATGATGATATAGATGAAAATGTTATTCATGATGAAAATGTTACTTCTCTTGCTTCTGATAGTGAATATGAATTTGTTGATGTTGATAACCATCTATCTAACGAATTTTCTAATGCACTTATCCTAGCTCCTAGACAAGAACAACGTGGCTTGGAACATGAACATAGCCCTTGTTTGGATCTTAGGATAGCTCCATCTGCTGTGTTGGATGTTTCTCCTCTAGCGTGTTCCCTGCCTTCATGAAATATTGATCAGCAAGATCGAGGGGTAGATGACATGCTAGACTAGTTTCATTAGCATAGCAGACTCTCTCCTCCTCTCTTTTGTTACTTCTTCTATGTGTTATTCTCATTCTTCTATTTGTTGTCCTTAGTGTTGTCTACTTGAGGACGATGCAAAGCATTGAGATCTCTTTTGGTCTCTCTCATGTTGACTCAAAAGACACATGTGTTCCCTTCTTCTAGGTGACCTTCCTTGATTGGGGAATGAAGAACAATTATGCATACATACATATGATATACATGAATTATCATACAGCATACTGACCAAAGCGAAGTCACCTCGTGATTCATGTTTTGTGCCTATTATCCTTGGGTTTATCTCACACTTGGGGGCTAAATCTTTGTGATAACGTGCTCCTTTCCCTTCTCATTTCTTATGTGTATCACTACCTTAAAGCAATCACCCCCGTTGAGGCATGTGCGATCGCTTTAACGTAGGGGGGCATACACCCCGTCTATCCCTTCAGGATACTTGAAAATTTCTTGGTGAACTTAGCTTTGCCTTGAAAATTTTTGGTATTTTTCTTACATGAATCATAGTGAGGGAACCTTACTACTGACAGTCATGGTTCTCCCTCGTGATCTTCCCTTTTACTTTGTCAATCGAAGTCGTAAGATCCTTAGTCCACTGGGGGCTTGGTGTGTCTTGCCTCCTTGACGTGGTGAAAGTCTTTCAATGTTGTTTCCTTGTACTTTACTAGAAGTATGAGCGTACGCTTATACTCCCGCTAAAGTAGGGGCTAAATGTAGCGTCTTAAAATTGTGACACTTGCAATTTCAACCGCATTTGGGTCTTCACGATGGCGACGCAACACTGAACCTGAATGGAGACCCCGAAACTTGTTCATGACATCAAAAACTGCATTTTTCAGCACCCTGGCCTGATCCTCCTTGCACCCTGTTGTCCCTGGAGGTGGGACCATGGCGCCCAGCACCCTGGTCCTTCAGGACTAGGGCGCCCAGTGCCCTGGTCCCTGGCCCTATTTTGGGCCTGGTCTCTTATGGGGCATTGGGTCTTTATGTTTGCAAATTGGAAAATAATCTTTCCTGGTCGGCCTAAGGTCGAAAAAATCAGTCTATCAACCCTAATTGACAAGTATATAAACTACATTTCCTCTCCCATTTTGGTAAGATGGGAAAAAGGCGGAAGCGATACTCAAACATTCAAGCATTCAAGCATTCCTTCAAGCAATTGAGCATTCTAAGTCTCCATTCAAGGCTAAGTGTTGCATTCAAGACAAGGATTCAACCATTGAAGAGGAGATCACATACCACATACAACGTACAACATACAACAACATCCACACCTTCATATGTAAGAATACAAACATTCTTACAACAAGGTACTAGTACTTGTTTTACATTACAATCATTTACATTTACAACATTCTCATTTCTTGGTTAATTCCAAAACCGGGGTTTGACCTAAGGGAAAACCCCTAATCCCTAACCCCCCAATCGTTCTTGATTTTTTGTGTGTAGGTTGCAAGTACGCGGCTGTAATTGAAGATCTGGAATCGTTGTGCAAAGATGAATAAATCCCCCTTCGTTTCGCGGATTTTTCGGAGGACCGTGTGCACGCCGGGCGCCATCGTCCTGTCAACTTTCGCTCAAATTTGCAGGACAGCACCATCTCGACATTTTACTGCTAATTCCAGGTTTGCAGCTTCATCCTATATTCCTATCTCTGTTTATAAGTGAATCTTTCTTACTTTCTATGCATTCCTAGCTTAATCCTTCTATCTACATTCTTTACAAAAGAGGGTAGCCTTGCTATCTTAACCTTTGAAACTTATTTAGAATCCAATCTTGCATTGTGTGGGATTGGATCTTGTGGGTTTCAACCCCTCTTTTGAATGTAAAGTCTCCCCTAAGTGAAAACAGTCAACCCTAGTGACCTCCTTCCCCTCTCTTCGGAGTGGTGGGGGAAACACTTAGGGTTCGCTCGTGATTTTCCGCTTTACACATGTCATGTGACATAAAACTCAACATACTTCCATTTCCCCTTAGCGCAGATTCAAAGAATTCACTGACATATGACTGATGTCCAAGTGTGCAACCACCGCAGCTCTCGTACGAGTGATTTAATTCACCATTTGTGAATCCTTATTTCTTCTGCATGAAATCATGTTTATGATTTCCTTTAGCTTCATTGTGAGGACACTTGGAGGCTTAAGTATTGCTCTAACTCATCTTCCAGAATACTCTTTGCCCATCCCATGTGTGATCAAGTCCTTTTCTCCTAGAGGCTTCTTTCTCTTTTTCCTTATGTCTAAGTTTTGCTTCTTCACTAAGCCACTCATTCCCTTCTATGTTTTTCTTCATGGCTTTCAAATTTTTATTGTAGGCAAACCTTGTTGTTTTATGGTCTCAAGGGAAGTTAATTTTGTTCTCCTTGCATTCAGCCTTTGTGGTGTCATGTGCAAACATGGAGAATGCCTTGAAGGTGGTAATTGGGAATGATTGTCTTTTTCAGAACCAGTTCTCTCCACCATCTGTCGTGGTCTCAAGATTTGTTACAATGATTATGAACCTATCAAGCTCAATGGATTTCACAAAAAAATTCATTGGCTCATCTGTGCATCTAGCTCTATACTCTTGGTAGGAGGTGAACGCTCAACTGCTCAACTTCAATTTCCTTGCAGGGGACCCATAGCTAGTGGGTTTTCTAAACAAAATGGACGTGCTTCAAGATTTGCTTCGCAAGTCTATTCTATATTCATTCATAAATGGTCTACAGTATAACTCCCCAGAATCGTTCTACTCATGGATATATGCATATAGAGCTCATATTCATCAGCCCTTGTTCACATGGGCACTGCTTAAATTTGGAGCAGTGTGGGAACTTTTTGCCCATGCTCTAGTAGACCCACATGGATACCCTTCATCATTTCCAAACCTGGCAGATATCACTTTTCTACAAGAATCTACTACTGGTCTCTAGAAATTAGAAGTGATTATAGACTTGTGGCGGCTCAATTTTGATTATCAAAGCTTTGCTCGACTATTAACCTCAGATGCGAAAATTATATGTGTTTTTTGCAGACATATCCGATTTTTTGCGCTTCCGTATGTTAAGGTTGAATCTACCTTGAGTCTTTATCTTTGAAGGTGGGAAATACATGTGGGCTCTCCCTTCTAAATTATCAAGCAGCTGCATAGAAGTTCTCTCCTTCGTCCAATCGTTACAGCTCAAAATGGAGAGAAAAGGGTTTCAGTCACTTCTAACTCTAGCTCTGCTTTTGGGCTCTTTTTTTGTCCTATGCATCCCAAGAACAAAAATGGTTGGTATCTTGGTCTCTACTATCACAATTTCATATAAACTATTCTTTTTTGTAATAGCACCTTCTACAACATGTAATTTTTGTTTGATGTTATGGAGTTGTAATTTAATAAGTGTTTACATCAGTCATGTTTAGGTTTGTATCTGGAAGAATACAATTCCCTATGTGGAATTTATCTTGAGACTTTTTTATTTTGAGGGTGACATCTCCCTTCAAAATGGGAATATTATACTTTTATTTACTATTTCCTCTATATTTTAATATATATATATATATATATATTATAGGCCTTGGTCTTTTGTCTGAAAAAAAAAATTGCATTTGTGGGCATAAATAGAACTATTGAAGAACTATATTATTTGATTATGATGAACTTATAAGGCACTAAGAGGGGGGGTGAATCAATGATAGTAAAAACAATACAAATCTGAATATCAATTTCACCAACTTAAAACTCAATAGACATCTAATAAATAACACCAAGTATGCAATCACCACATAAAGCATAAACCACATGACACAAGAGTTTATACATGGAAAACCCAAATGGGAAAAACAATGGTTGGAGTTAATACCCACAAGATCCACTAACTGCAGTATAGAAATCTGACCAGTCAAGGTCTACAACACCCGGTTAGGGGCACACCCTATTAGAAGTGTCTTAGTCTGGTTAAGACCCTTACAAAAAGGCATGTGAGGACTAGCCCTATTAGGAGCTACCCAAGTAACTAGGATTTGCAAGCACAAGCTAATGAGTCATCTGGTTAGAGGAATTAATGATCGGAACTGTTAGGATCTGACTGCACCCTGTTAGGAGTGACCTTGTAAGAGGATTTTCTTGCTACAACTGTTAGGAAGACAACAAGTACAAATGATCTTAGTATAACATCTTCTGTGTCTGATAAGGTCCGCTTTATAACATTACAACATCACAGAGACTTTATCTCTCAACTCCTCTGACCTTTGCACTATCAGAAATATAAAATTCGCTCATCACATATCACACTATCAAGATCATGTATATATATCCTTTCATACCTCATCACACAATAAAAAATATCATAAGGTCGGCTAGAACCTTATTACAATTCCCTAGGTTCAATGCATCTAGACAATCTTGCATTATACGCTTTAGTTATGTTAGCCACCGACATAACAAATCCAATTTTCTGTTGATTTACCGATTTGAGTGATTTTCATCACTACTGGTTAATTGTGTTTCTTGGTCTCTTCCTTGTTGATCAAATCCCATTCATCTAATCAAATATTCTCGTGTGGTCATGAATTTACCTTCATCTGATAGTCATCAACATTTTTGCAAAACCGCATTCCTTCATCCTTCATGGATTTCATGTACCAGTTGTTGGTGTGAGACTCTGTCAGTCATTTTACTGGTTGAAGCCCTAATTACCGGCTCTGATAAAATTGTCTCTGCATTACCGGTTAAGTCTAGTCGGTTGATCTGTATGACTTAGATGACTTAAGAAACATAGTTTTCATCAATGACAATATACAAATAAGTCATCATACATAAATCTAATCTCTATGCACAACAGACATATATCAGTTGCATCAAGCAAACACACATTACATTATCGGTTGACCAAATGATCAAATGCCAACAATCTCCCCCTTTGGCATTGATGGCAACACTTAGGAAAATTTTGTCAACTAAGTGTGCAAAACAAAAATGACTTCATGACATACACTCCCCCTTAGCAATTGCATGCCATTACAAAAATGAAATCATTACTCCCCCTTAACAGGACATACAAAATTTTGACTCTTAAACTAATTCTACTCCCCCTTTGACAACAATGCCAAATAGAAAAGTAAATTACATACATTACATCAAAATTTGTCAACAAAAACTGCATATATAGATAGATATAAGAATTTTGAAGTCTTTACAATGCAATTCGCAAGAAAATATCACTGAAATGAACCTTTAACTGCTTAAGGTCATTGTCCCATCTTTCTAACAGTGTCTC
Source organism: Cryptomeria japonica (assembly GCF_030272615.1). Taxonomy (NCBI): domain Eukaryota; kingdom Viridiplantae; phylum Streptophyta; class Pinopsida; order Cupressales; family Cupressaceae; genus Cryptomeria; species Cryptomeria japonica. Next base: position 98,048,742 of record NC_081410.1, read on the forward strand.
AGTGATTTCAACATGTGTCAAAATCTGTGTAGCGAATTCTTCCATAGCATCAACAGTGCTCATCTTCGGGGTAGCCAAAATTGCTTCAAACTCCTTGTATTCTCTCTGTAACATTTCAACCTTCATAATTAATTGATTCTTCAGCTCCTTCAAGGATCTTATCCGCTTCACCTGTTCAAAATCATAAATTTCTAATATGTGTTGTAAGGCATCAACTGATTCACCAAAAGTTATTGTGGATTCTTGTACCGGTATGTAAGCATCACTTATCCTTTGTAGTTCCTTCTATGTATCTTCTCTCTTCTTCATTAAGTCAAAACAAAATAATGATACTTTAGATAATAGTGGCCAAAATTTTACCTCCGGTTTCTATTCCGGTTTTCAAAAGATCTTTGTTCACCGTTAGAGCCACTTTGCCTTTATCTATCTCAACCATTAACTGTTCTCCCCTTTTCTTCTTGTAATCTCTTTCTGGTAAATCATGAGCTGCCTCTTCAAGTGATTGTAGTTGTTCATCGGCATCTACAACTAACTTTCCAAGCTTTGCAATAGGGATGGATAGATTGTATGTATCAATCTGCAGTAGGACACTTGATAAAATTTTAACAGTAGTTTGAATGGTCTCTGCTTCTCATGTATGCTCTTTCAACCTCTTCTTTTGTGCTCAGGATTTTGTAGCAGTAGCAATCTCCATTAATTCAAAGGAAATCGGATTGTCCATATCTATAGGACCTTTAATACTCACGGAGTCATCATCATCATCATCATCAATCAAGGTTTTCTTCTTCTCCTTTGTTTTATTTTCTTCATCTTGTTTCTCTTCTGACTTCTTCTCAGGTTTATTTTTCCTTGTCTCTGGTTGTTCCTTCTGTGTTGTTGTAGTGACCAGTGGCAGTTGACTTTCAACATGATGTTCCTTTATCGGTGGTGGTTGCATTTTCACACTTTGTTCAGTAGTCGGTGCCTCCTCTACCTTATCAACTGAATCCTTCTGATTATCCTCAGTAGCAACATTTACATTTGCATTTTCACTTACATTGACTCATGCAATCTGAGTCTCTGTAGACTATGCATTCACTAGTTGTTCACTTGAGCTCTTATCAGTTTCCTTCTCACCTTCATTATTTACATCTTGTTGTTTCTCTAGGGGATCATCGTACATCAATATCTACTACATTTACATTATCTCTAGTATTGTCAACACTATTTGTGTCATCATTAACTGCATTATTGGTGTCATCATCATCTAGTATATCTATATGCCCAGTATCAATAGGGTTCAGCTCAAAATCTGTAGGCTTAACACCCTCATGAAAATATTCTCCCTTTAACTTAACAGGTGTATCATCCTCATCTTCTTCATCTTTGTCTTCTTCTTCAGGGATGAGACCTAAAGATTTCTTTATCAAAATTCCAGCCTCCTTTTGGACTGGTTCAGTATCACCTATCAAAATTCTAGTTAATATCTTCTTTGATCTGAACAAGGATCTTGAATTTACCTTTATTTGTTCAATTTCCTCTTTAGTTGCTTCTGGTTGCAATTGTTTAAGTGTATAATCAATAAACTATTTATCAAGGCTAATTGCCCCTTGCCACCTAGCATCAATCAAATTATATAAAAAATCTGGAATTTGCCCTTTTATTTCAATGAGGGCTCTACTAAACTTGTTCATACTGAAGATGACTGCATCTTCAATCTCCCTTCATTGACTTTCAAACAAATGAGTAAGCAATATGTTTAAACCTTTGTAAATACCATACTCCTTAATAATTCTAATCATTCTAGTGAAAGAATCTTCTAATGTCAATATTTTTGTAGTTGCTTTACCTTTTCAAGTAGTCTTCTGCTTCTTAGCACTTGCCCTTAGTGCTCTCTTATCTTCTTCTGATTTTGTTTCCTCAATATCTGTCACCAGTTTGTGACCTTTCTCCTTCTTTCTTTTTCCAGTTTTGGCAAGCACAACAGGAAGTTCAACAGTTTTACATTTCCTTCAGAATTGTATTTTAGAGGGTTTCCCTCTTTGAGATTTAGTAGGCTTCACCTTAGTTTATTTTGATTTCTTCTTCTCAGCTGTTTTGGCTTCTCTAGTCTTACCGATGGGGGTACCGGTTGGTACACTCGAAGTTCCACCTTGTCGAGCCTCATATTTGGCTCTTGTTGCAGCTATCTATTCTTTTGTAAATCTGGCCTGCTCAACAAAGGTATGTACCTCTTTTCTAACTTTCTTTGCAATCACCATTTTTTGTACTTCAGAATGCACTTTCAGTAGTTTCTCCTTGTAGGTTCCAAACCTCTTAGCAGTAGCATCTATCGATTGGCCTAACAAATGATCAGCATAAGCAAAAATTATATCTTTCTCTACTTCATATCCCATGGCCATTACCCATGTGGTTCTTGGAATCACATCTTCCATTAGGCATGTATCTGTATCAACCATGAAACAGGTGGAATCCCCATACCGATTGACTACCTTTGTCAGTATGCGTTCCCTAGCATGTATTTCCTTTTGAAATTTCTTAAAATATCGCCATGAAATATCATCGAACTTATTTTTTATCATCCTAATGCTATTATTCATCTGCAATAGGGCAGGTGTCCCGGTTATCCATTGTACATCACCAATATCGAGGAAAACATTTTGGAAATAAAAGAATAAGCCCGTGATAAGATGACCAAATTTAAATCTCATTCTTTTGTCCTTCTTCGTAGCGTCAAGATTCGCCATTAATTTACTTCTCATTGCTTCACAGAGATCATAATCAACATCCTCCTTAATCATCCAGTAGGCAGTGTGAATAGCTGTTGTCGGTATACTGTTCATTCTGCTTGAATATAAAATTCTATAGCCAATCACCATAGATGCAAATTTAACAACAAGATCATTAATATCATTCATGATCATGGCTCTTTTATCTCATCTAGATCCAGTTAACTTCACAACATCATCCTTGGGTATAGACCTAAGCAATGGCACTTCACCGGTTGAGCAGAAGTCAGTTACAGCATGGATTGCCTACTTAATGATTTTGTGAGGTTTGTCCAACCACATGAACTGATCATGAATATGGCTCAAAACAAATCTCACCAACTCGTCATCAAAATTGTCAATGAAATTGATCACATAATGAAAACCTTTATCGGCTACACTTCTGAACTGTTCTTTCAATCTTCCCTGTTCATTACACAGAAATCTTTATTGCTCATAAATAACTACAACTCCCAAGTCTTCAAGTTAGCAGTGATAAAAGGATCTTACATCCTCTACATGCAAAACACCATTTGGTACACCGGATAGGGCACCGACAGGGTCAGTTTCCTCCGACTTGTATGGATGTTGTTTGTATTCAGGTCTTTCCCTCTCGATCACATCAACTAGATACAAAGTATACATACTACAATATGCAAATCACCAAGCAAAAAGTAGAATTTCTCAGATAAATACCTATTATGCTTCGGTACTAGGGTTTTCGACCATCAAAAACTTTCAATACTCGATCACCGAATCAAACTTCACTTTGATCGTCTCAGATTGTTGTTAAATGATCTGAATGCTACTTGCACAAACTTATCTCTACTCTGCTCGCTTCGCCAAGAGTTTTCAACATGCAAAGTGACAAATGAAATTCAAAAAGTTCTATTTATTTGCACTTTAACTACTACAATAAATGCATTTACCAACAAAACCCTAAAACACCTTAGCAAACTCTAAAGCATATTACCAGTAGCAAAAACTCAATGATATTTACCGGTTATGATCCACAAACACATCAAAACATCAAACTGCATCAGAATATGCAGATTTAACTTACAATACATCATCCAAGGGTTCAACTCAAGATTTGACAATAAGCCCACCCCAAGTTGTAGAAACAACTTAGTTTGTCGGAGATCGATTCTCCATATTAGGTGAAGAATCGGATTCCTCATATGGTTTGTCATCACTCTTCTTCTTCCAGGTTTTATTCATCTCAGCTCTGGTTTTTTCAATATCAACCTTCTGCTTTCCTTTCCGGTCTGCAGGATGATTAACCGATTGGTTCTTCTTTGTTCTGCAAAACTCGGCAATGTGTCCCTATTTGTTGTAATGATAGCATGACATTCCAGATGCTCTCCAAGGTCCGGCATTACCTCTCCCTATTCTTCTTTTGCAGTTCATTGCCACATGTCTAAAATTGTTGCAGATTGAACAAGTCACATTGACTCTATTTTCCATCTCATAAGGACTAGACCGGTTAACATAGGGTCTTTGCTAATTTGTGTTCCTCCGGTTAGTGAAATTCCTTCTCCAGTCACAAATAGGTCTTGGGTTCATGTGAGGTGCAGGATTGTTTGCTTTATATATGCATTCAACTGGTCTATGCCCATACATGTTGCATGTATAACAATATCCTTCAAATCTCCTAGGTCTATAACCAATATTAGTATCACTTCTGCTTCTACAAACATTAGCAGTATGTCCTGGTTTATGACAATTAAAGCAAACAGGTTTGTAAGATTTCTTACCAGTAGGCTTCTGAGCCTTAGGAGCAGTTTTACCTACATGCATGTCGCTCTTGGTACCGGAAGGTTCTCCCTTCTAAGATGTATTGTATCCTAACCCACATGTATCACCTTTCATCCTCTGAGATTGGATCTATTCATCCAACATAGTACAAATCTTGTTGAATTTTGCAAGCTTCTCATTAGCTTTTGTAAGCTCTTCAGTAAGATATTCATTTTGCTTCATAAGAGTCTCTCTAAGAGACATTGCCATATCAAGATTTGCTTTGATTTCTTATTTCTCTTCTTTCTCCTCTTGCCAGTGTTCATACAAATTTTCATTCTCTTGCTTGATCTTAAAGATCTCATGGTCTTTCTCTTTGATCTAGTCTTCAGTTTCCCTCCTAGCTTCAAGTTCTTGACTCATACGGATTGTAAGCGCTTCAAGTTCTCTCCTTAGGTTAAGTTTCTCACCATTCAGTTTCTCCACTTCCTCAACCAGTGCATCAATGTTCGCATCTGAAGAGATGTTGTCAGAGATCTCCAATAATTGCTCGGTCAGTTCTTTCCTTTTTGCTTGTGAAGCCTTGTATTTGCCTCTTAGGGTTTCTACCTCATCCTTCGTTTCAGCAAGTTCTCTAGCCATCTCTCTATAGCTCATTCCTTCACCCATTTTTGTCTTAGGATTAGAGATCCCTTCCAAGCGGTTAAGCCTTAAGGAAGTTAGGCTCTGATACCAATTGATGAAATTATAAAGCACTGAGAGTGGGGGGTGAATCGGTGATAGTTAAAACAATACAATTCTAAAGATCAATTTCACCAACTTAAAACTCAATAGACGTGTAAGAAATAACACCAAGTATGCAATCACCACATAAAGCATATACCACATGACAGAAGAGTTTATATGTGGAAAACCCAAATGGGAAAAACCACGGTGGGAGTTAGTACCCACAAGATCCACTAACTGCATTATAGAGATCTAACCAGTTAAGGTCTACAACACCCGGTTAGGGACACACCCTGTTAGAAGTGTTACAAAAAGTCATGGGAGGACTAGCCCTGTTAGGAGCTACCCAAGTAACTGGGATTTAAAAACACAAGCTAATGTGTCACCTGGTTAGAGGATTTAATGATCAAAACTGTTAGGATCTGACTACACCCTGTTATGAGTGACCTTGTAAGAGAATTTTCTTGCGGCAACTGTTAGGAAGACAACAAGTACAAATGATCTCAGTATAACACCTTTTGTGTCTGATAAGATCCACTTTAGAACATTACAACATCACAGAGACTTCATCTCTCAACTCCTCTGATCTTCGCACTATCAGAAATACAAAATTCGCTCATCACATATCACACTATCAAGCTCATGTATATATCCTTTCATACCTCATCACACAATAAAAATTATCATAAGGTCTGCTAGAACCTTATTACAATTCCCTAGGTTCAATGCATCTAGACAATCTTGCATTGTACACTTTAGTTATGTCGGCCACCGACATAACAAATCCAATTTTGTGTCGTATTACCGATCTGAGTGATTTTCATCACTACTGGTTAACTGTGTTTCTTGGTCTCTGCCTTGTTGATCAAATCTCATTCATCTGATCAAATATGCTCGTGTGGTCATGAATTTACCTTCATCTGATATTCAATGTTGTTGCAAAATCGCATTCCTTCATCCTTCATGGATTTCATGTATCGCTTGTCAGTGTGAGACTCTATCAATCATTTTACCGGTTGAAGTCCTAATTAGAGGTTTTGATAAAATTGTCTTTGCTTTACCGGTTAAGTCTAGCCGGTTGATCTATAGGACTTAGATGACTTAAGAAACATAGTTGACATCAATGACAACATACAAAATAGTCATCATACATAAATCTAATCTCTGTGCACAACAGACATATATTGGTTGCATCAAGCAAACACACATTACATTACCGGTTGACCAAACGATCAAATGCCAACATATTGGATATTTAATTAGTCGATGAGAATTGAGGTGGAAATCAAATAATCCTAAACATTCAATGTGGCACTAAAAATAAGTGATTTATTAATTCTTCTATTTAAAATGAAAACATTCATTTTTAAAAAAATTACAATATAGAGAATTTAACTTAATATATCCCCTTAAGTACCCTTAGTCTTCTTAATCCATCCCCTTATTTTTTCTTAAAATGTTCAAATGACTTTAAAATAGATTTGTGTACCACTTTTTTTCCTTGTATTTTTTTAAATATAAAAGCAGACACCTATACGAGTTTCAAAATAAGTAATCCTAGTTTTGTGATCTTTATATTTACCATTCATGTATATTTTTTTAAAATTTTGGTTTAATTCTTTTGTTTTACATTTTATCTTACACTTTCCTTCACTTGGGAGAATGTTTGATCCCTAACATCTCTTGTTTGTTGTCTTATCTTAATTGTAATCTCTATGTTTCTATTACATTTGATCTTATCTTTTTTCATCACTTTTCATTTTGGTTCTCATCCCCTTTGATCCTTTTTATCATTTATCATTTGATTTATGTCCTTAACTTTTTTTAATTTTGTGATCCCTTGTATGTTATCCTTTGATTCTTTGTCTCTTGAATCTTGGGTCCCTGTTCTATTTTTTTTATTATCCTATATTACTTTATCTTATGCACTTATATTGATTATCTTGAGCACTATATTGTGTAATGTATTTATATTATTTCTATGTGACTATCTTGATAATAAAGTTTTTACGATCCATGATAAATTTTACTAGTTTAGAGCATGCCCATGATTTAATATTTATCTAAATTATTACATTATCATTTTTTATATAAGTTTAACATGACAACCTTAATATTGTTATATATTTTGTCTACATGGTCCTATCTTACCATATCTACATCAAAGAGGATACAAGTTTTGTTCCTGGATTTTTTTAATTGGTGAATAGAGGGGTGGGTGGTCCCTAACCCTTTTTATTGAATAAAACAAAACAAAAAACATATGAAATATATAGAACTCGTATAAAAGTTATCAATAGAAATCTCCAATTTAAGATTCATAATAAACATCTCCCTTAGAAAAATAGATCTTTTGTAGCATGACTAAGATTTTCCACAACAAAAATAAAATTTGCACCATCCTTCACTCATCTAATAACCATAAAAAAATCCAAATAAAATATATAAACTTATCTTCCAAAACAAAATCTTGTTCTTTCCTAATCTTTAAAATCTCAATATCTCAAAATTCAACCCACTGACTTCAAATATTGCTAAAGATAGAGGACAAATGGTTTTGATCCAATCTTTTACTAGAAAGAATATCTTCAACTCTATTGCATTCCCTACGTGAAATAAGAGAAAATTATGGAACTAAATAACTAATTCTTATAAGAATGCAAGTCAATTTCTAATCTACATTTACCCTTAAACTATTGCATTCATTATTACCATTGAAATTCCTTCAACAATTACATTCTTAAATCTATTTTAAAATACTAGTTTCACCTCTTCAACAAGCGTAATAGCTTATATTTCATTATTTGTTGCATTTAGTAGGAAAATAGATCCCCATAGAAATTTGGTGACACAAAATGCTTAGGTTATTTGTAAGTTAAAGTTAATCTTTACCAGCCTAAGCCTTGGCACTACCCATCTAGAATTTTGTTGAATCTTCTTATATCTTTCTTTTGACTATGACTTTAAGATAATCTTAGACTAATTCTTAAGTATTGTCATTTTATTTGGACTTAAAATTTTACTTATTCTTTCTTGATCCTACATTGTTGTATGTTACTGTGAGATGTTGTTTGTCTTCCACATATGCACATAAAATATGAATTTTAAACATTGATATAAATTTTAAAACTTAATTAAACATTAATGTAAATTTCTATATTTAAATTTATGGATTTCAATATAAAAGAAAAATGAAATAAAATAAATTCATATGTAAATCAATATTTAAATTTCTAAATTAATAAAATGTTGATGTATTTATTTGAAATAAAGTTGATACAATTCATCAAAGGATAAAATTTAATTAAAATGATACATGACTCATTAAAATATAAATATCATTAATTAGTTAACTAATCTAATCTAATAATTTTTTTCTTTAATGCAAAATCTAATATCAAATCACTTAAATTCATAACTAAAATATAAGCTCCATATAATTATGAAAAACAAATAAGACTCGTGAACATATCAAATAGATCAAATATGATTGCATTCATTATAATTATGCTTAGTCCAAGACTTTGTGGCTTTAGTGCATGTATTTTGCAAGAACATAGGCACAAGCCTATGCCTTCGATTCAAATAGATAATAGTTTAACCATGTTTTGTTTGGATAGGGCATACTAATTGGATCAAGTTAAGACTAGTTCTAAGGGAAAGTCAAGCAACACCTAGTATCACCATGGTATACTCTTAGTTCATGACATTTAGGTATAGATCATTTAGACGCATGAATTATAAGATACACAATAAGAACATATTTTTTTTAAAAAATCAATGTACATGTCAAATCATGAATTAATCTACAACTCCATAAAAATTCTCCAAAAAACACATAAGAATACTATATTGTATAAAAAAAATTACAAGATTTGAAACAAACAAATCCAATATTATATAATATAATTACATAAATAAGGAAATTCAAATGCAATCTCAGAGGGCCTTTCCATTATGTTGGTCTAATACTTTATTGCCTAAAACAGGGAGCTTTGCATGGCTTTTACTTCATAAAAGAGTTCTAACAAGTGACGGATTAGCTAAACTTCAAATTGCAGAGCCTTTCAAATGTGTCTTATGTGATGAAGATTTTGAAACAATTGATCATCTTTTCATTCAATGTGAATTTGCTCAACATTGTTGGAAACACATGACGTCCAAATTAGGTTATTTTTCACCTCTCCCTAATAATGTTTGGGACTTGTTCCAATCTTGGCTAGTATTATACAAATCCTCTTTCTTTGCAAGCATTTGGCACATCATTCCTGCTACGGTTCTTTGGTCTATTTGGTGGGACCGTAAGAAGAGAATTTTTAGGAAAGTCACTAACTCCATCCAGCATACTCAAAAGATTATTGAGAGCTCCATGTCAAAAACAGTAAATGCTTATGTTCAGAGGCATAAGAATTGCAGCTCTTTATTTACAGGATGGGATGACTCTATTTTGAAAGCATGGAAAAACATAGTTATGTCATTCAAAGGCAACATCCATCATTATGGTAAGGTAAAAATAGACAAAAATAATGTTAAATTGTTACCCCCGTCTCATGGCTTCAATAAATTAAACTTTGACGGTGCTTCAAGAGGTAATCCGGGCGACTTTGGTGCGGGTATTTGCATTAGGGATCATGCAGGGAAGCTAAAAATAGTGAAGTCCATCTCTTTACCCCCAGACACAAATAACATGGCAGAATCATTAGCTCTCTTCCATAGCCTTCTTCAAGTCACACGTTTGGGTATAAATAATATTCATGTAGAAGGGGACTCACTTCTAATCATTAATGCCTACAAGGAATGAAAGTGTCACAATTGGCATATAAAACATATACTGCAAAAAGTTTGGAATATATTGGATAAATTTGAATTATTCCAACTATCCTATACTTATAGAGAGGGTAATTGCATAGCAGATAAGCTAGCGAATTTGGGATGTCAAAAAGTGGAAATTGAAATATTAAAAGGTGATCCCGCCATAAACAGCTACCTCGATATTGCCAATTTAGCAACCTGTGAAAGCAAGTGTGACAAAAAACCTCATTCAAGCTAAAAGTCGTTGGTTTTTAATTATGTTGCCTTATGTGTTGAATTTCATTCAAAATGGTTGGTTTAAATGGGGATATCGGTCATGTTGCTTAATAAAGCCTAAAATGTCATACTTTTCTAACTATTATCTGATCCTCCATGCTTTGCTTGGCCCACAATGTTTGGCACATGCGATGAATCCAAAAACTCCATCAAGGGTTGTGGAAAATTAATATATATTTCAAGTCATCTTTGTGGGATGTGCAAAGTTGATTTTCATTCCTTATAACCTCAGTTTGCTCACTGGGACGTGTGAAGTTCCTTATTTCCTTAATAGATATTGTTGACTCTACTCCTGCAAACCAAGTGCATAATGCTCCTTAGGTGCCCGCACTAAATTATCAAATGCCCCAATCAGTTCAAATTAGAATCAATGTTAGTTTATCCTCCCAACAAGAGTTTGCACATGACAATCTCCAAGAGCAACAAGGAGAGAATGAAGTTCAGGTGGATGTCATGGAAGAATAGTATGCTAGTAGTTAGATTTTGCCCCCATTTTATATTTATGGGTTCTATGTCTGTTGTTTTATAATAGACAAGCTTAATTTCAAGGCATGCAATGCCTTCTATGATGTGACAAATATTTCATCTGGTTGTCAAAAGCCTTCTTTGTATTCTGTAAAATCCTTTTATATTAATATATATACCAAGCTTATGGCTTTTTGTATGTGTGTGTGTGTGTGTGCGCGCACCCATGTGTGTTTGTTACGGATATCTCATTCTTGACAACCTAACATTGAATTTTGAATTTCCAAAAAAATCAAATCCATTTTTGTTTACAAAACATATAAACAATAAATATTCTAATCAAACTCTTGAGGTAATTTGGATCATCTCATTGCTTTGGATCATCTCATTGCCAAACTAGATGAGAAGGTATTTTAAATAATCTCACTAGATCAAAAAGTCACAAAAAAGGGAGGTTTTTTCTACATTCTATATGTGAAATTAAAAAAAGTGTACTTGTTCACATCATGTTTGGACCATAATTTATCATCATGTAGAAGTCCTTGGTTATTGTCTAATCAATGTTGACTAGTATAAATACAAACTCAAACAATTGTACACTATACACCCCTTAGGCAAGTACTTCTTGGACAAACGTGGTTAAAATTTTGGACTTGTTTCCTCCAAAACATCTTAGGATAATTGGGTATATTCATTTCTAAGAAAACTTTTTAGATATCCTATGTTAAGAATACATGCATCAAAACTCCAATGTAATAACTTAGAATACAAAGTACATGCTTCAAGAAAATTGTGCAATAGTGCATTTGGAACATTAAGGAACAAGTATGTTTGAAACAAATCTTCATGTTTTGATGTCAGGACACACCATTTCACATGCATATCAATGGCCCAAGGACAGCATTGACCAATAACTATAGAGCTAATATTCATTTTGACTTAGTATATTCCTCCAAAAATAATTTACAATTGAAAAGAAGCTTTGTCCAACTTCTAAAAGAAACTTTTTGCTTTAATTTCCCAACTTTTTATATATAGAAAAGAAAGGGTTTGAAATATTGTATCATATGAAAAAAGAAGTTAAGAATTTGGTATTTAAATATAATTGTCAAGATTTGTATATAAATAAAAATATTACTCTACTTAATTTTTATTGGCAATCAATGTATAGCTTACGGTAGCGAAGTTTTAAATTAGTCATTGGTGATAGTGTTTTAACATATAAATGTTTAGCAACCCTCCACAAAACCAAATATGATTTTTTTTTGTTTTTTATTAGGTAAGCAAGAATTTTGAAAGACTTACTCAAGAGGAAATGGGAAACTAGGGTCCCAACCCTTTACAAAGTAATTGTAAGACAAGGTAAAACAAGCCTACGATGGCCAAATACAACAAAGAAACAACACAACCAAAGGAGAAGAATAGCTACAAAAACATATATAAGCAAAAGAAGAGTTGAGACCACTAGGGTCCCATTTAAACAATACTAAGCCTAGAATGAGTAGGCCTATCACCCATCACAACTCGTGTTTGGGGTAGTGATTTAGGCAAACCTTTCTTCCTCTCCCTTACAATAATCCAAGAGACATTAGCACCCACATGCATAGTACACTGTGAACCATGGGGATATTTCCCGACGAGAAGCTCGTCAACACAAGAAGAATGAGGAGAAAGGTGACCATGCACCTCATTAGTTTGTTGTTGGTCCAAAGCCAAAGTCAAGTTAGTCTGCAAGGAGAAGGTAGGAGAGTCCACTATAGAATTTGAGGGCGTCAAGAGTCGCTCCGGAAGCAATTGACACGTCATCAACCTAGGAGTCATTTGATGAAGAAAGGGGAGCATGGATAGTTAAGTGGTCTTTACTAACATCCTTCCATCATGTAGCAAAGCCCTTGTGATACAAGAGAGGATAATCTATACATAAGTGACCGATGGATAAGCACTAATGACATATGAAGGGGAGGCCTTCATAATCAACAAGTTAAGTCCAAAACTTGTCCCTCTATTAAAACCAAGCCTCGAGATGTCAATATCCACCAGAATGCAAGCAAATGTGGAGTTTCCTATGTATGAAGTGGAATCATAATCTTTCAAGAAGTGACTAACAAAGTTACAAATGGTCTCATAACATGAAACCTCCCAAAACTGTAGAGGGAAATTCAAAAGTCTAACTCACATTGGATGCACATTTAGTGGCTCCATAAGAGGGTTAAAGGAGGTTGACCAAGGCTCCAAAAGGAAAGTGTTCTCCCCAAGCCTACAACAAACCCAACACCAAATTTCTTTCCTAAGAAGAGGCAAAGGAGGCAATGTAAACACATTTAGCACAAGGAAAGAGCTCAATCTCACCCACCACAAGAGGCATCCAAGAATCCAACACTAATTCATGAAGATTCAGAAGAAGTGGCCAAAGAATAACGAATTTGCATACCAAACCCCTATATTAGTAGAAGTCCTCATTTTTCGCATTTGGGCCACAAACCACCAAGGAGAATTTGGCACAAAAAAGAGGATGAGATTCCACCTTGAGAGGATGAGCAACAATAATACCAACCATATGAGCAAAGCCCCAACCACCAACAACAATAGCAAGCCTCCAAGGGGCAACCCTCACCCACAACCACAAGGGCATGAAGCCCAATAGTAGTTAGAGTAGGAGTGATGCCAAAAAGCCTAAGTGATATGAAAGTCCCAAAATCAGCAACTTGCGTTGGAGGGGAAAAACCTCCCAACAACGTGCCAAGGGAAACAAGGAAAACAAACGAGAGAAAACAATTTGAATCGCCTACAACGACGGTCAAGGAAGCAGATGGCAAACCAGAGAGGAGTTCCATGTCCACTATAACTAATTTTTATATTTTGGTGTGTTAACATCAAGGTAACAAATCTCATTATTAACATGGTAAAAAGCAACCTTGCAAATTTGAACCTTGGTTCTTAGCACTACAAACAAGAAGCCCCACCATTTCACCAAAGGGTCTCCCTTGGAGTTTCAATGTCATCTTTATTCTAAAGACAAATTGAAAAGCACTAAATCAAGGCTACATTTATCATGTTTTTATATATTTTTAACATACATATGTATAATAAATAACACCCCATCATGTTTTTATATATTTTTAACATACATATTTATATTGAATAATACCTTATAGAAATCATTGACAAGATATTGACCGGTCCAATTACATAACTATAGCCCTCCTATCAAATTATCTTCCAATCAGGGTTTCTTCATTTCTATCTGCAATCGAGTATTAATTATAACCACCTTCTAAATATATGCTTAAATATGTTTAAAAGTCTGTTAATACCTACAAAAATAGAATGGAACACAACGTATAGACTAAGCACAGAGGAAGAGAACGACTCATACTTAGCAAAAACTCAAAAACAAAAAACTGATTTCACATTCACAGAAGAATATATTTATTACACTGCAAATCCATTCAATATGCATCAAAATAAATGTAAAACGAGTAGGAAAGCATCATTGTAATAGCATGCACATCATTATCATCATTAAAATCTCTCTTTACATATTTTTACTTTATACTATAAAAATAACTAGTCACCTAAAAACTTGACAAAGTGAATGAGTACAACTCAGAGTCAATACCCTGAAAAGAAGCAGGGAAATAAAACATGCAAAAGATCTTCAATCCAGAGAAAAAATGTAGCTAACATGCCATTACAAATTCAAAATATATAACATGCATTACACAGGAAAACATCAATGCAAAAGAATGCAAATCATCTAGATTCTACATAATTATATTTCTCTGTCATGCATGCTATTTTATTAATTTACTTTACAAATTCAAAATATATAACATGCATTACACAGGAAAACATCAATGCAAAAGAATGCACATCATCTAGATTCTACATAATTATATTTCTGTCATGCATGCTATTTTATTAATTTACTTTGATATATATGAAGCATAGTTCAGATATGTCGACAAACTCATGATTAAGGATAGAAAAACTCGGTACTAGAAAAAGAAGTGACTGCTTTTCTTTTAGAGTAGAGTCAAACTCAGAAATACTTGGCTATTTATTTGTATTTTGGCTGATAAAGACAGACAATCTGCAGTTTCAATAAGCTAAAAAATTAGAGAAGATCGAGTACTTCAAAGATGGTACCAATATAAAGTGATAAGCTCTCATCACATCATTAGATGTATTCCAGCCTCTGCTTAACCACAGTTGCCTTTTGACACATGCACATTTGGGATATTACTTTCCATAAGGCAGGGCATTCAGCATCATTATATCCAACTTTTGGAGTAACAGCCCAAGAATTTCCTGCTCACAACAATCATTGCAACAAAATATATTTCTAATATAAATACAAAATATAATCGTTGGCAGCAACTTGACAAGCATCTGCACTATAAACCTTAGAAGGATTGAAAAAAAAAATATGTAACATGTTTACCAATTCAGCTCCGCCTAATTTTTTATAGATTCACTGTGTTGTCCTTTTTCATATCGTTCATTGCTGGAATCTGTAACTTCTGCCTTTACACTGCCATTTGCTTCCGGAAACCCAAGCTCTGATATATCTTGCTTGGCCATCAAATTTCTGAAAAAAGCAGACAAAGAAGCAAAATGTTATACTTGGAAATAATGTAACTTCAGAAACAAAACATAAAGCTTTTCAGGAGCCTCCCATATAATTATTTACTCTATCCAATCAATTTCGCTATGTCACAAGAACAAAATGAACACCGTATTGAAAAAGTACGCACAATCCAAAATTTAAAAATGCATATTGGTCTTGATTTGACTGGATGCAACACAGTTATACTCAAGGTGTGGTGTGCATGATGTAACTGAGAGAACGCATACTGACTTATTCCCTTCAGTGTGTCATTTCCTATATGATGTGTCACTTGGTGGGACAATGCAGAAAGGGGTTGACAATGATCAAACCCCAAGATCCCCTTTAGGTCGCCTCCACAAACCATATCCCCTCACACATATCCCTTCTTCCACTTCCCTCCTATTCTACAATCGTATAAAAAATCTTTCTAGACAATCAATGGGCAAACCAAAAGAAAAAACATTTTTTAAAACTAATCGGAATTTTTGGGAATATTAGGCACCCCAAAAATGCAGAAATATTCAAAAGAG
This sequence comes from Cryptomeria japonica, assembly GCF_030272615.1. Lineage (NCBI taxonomy): Eukaryota > Viridiplantae > Streptophyta > Pinopsida > Cupressales > Cupressaceae > Cryptomeria > Cryptomeria japonica. The sequence goes on from NC_081410.1 coordinate 98,064,647, forward strand.
AACAGAAAGTTCTATTAATTTTTTTTCATGCCAAATAAGGACCTTAGACATAAAATAGAACAAAATGAGAGTGTACACCATGAACTATGGATTTTGTTCATTAACTGAGGTAGTTGTCTTGCTGACTATACTGCATAGCATAGATGAACTACTCACCACTCAGCAAAACTCGCCAAGGCCTGAAAAAAAAAACTTGGGAAAAACTCGGTGAAAAACTTGGCAACTTAAAAACACACTTAAATTTAATTAAAAATGCAGTTTTTTTGCAAAATTTAATGAGAAGATGCATCTAATGAGTCAATAAATGAGAACACAAAAGAAACAAGCTGATTCTAGATATATTTAAATGCAAAGTGTCTACAAAATCGCATCCTCGTGAGGAAAATGCTGATGGCTGGAAGCCTGGAAGCAAAATAGTAAATAGTTTTTGTAAAACCAAAAGTAAATACATCATTACAATTACAACTTCCTCTTCCCAGCTCTAGCAAAAACTAGGGGAGAGGTAGAACTAGAGGGTCTAGTCCTAGAAGTCTGCAGTGGACGTGACTGTGCCTCCTCGCTCGGTATGGCTGGCTCGTCCTCCATCCTGGATGAAGCTATGTCTCCACCTGCTTCTGGCACTGGCAATGACTCCTCATCCTCATCCTCTTCCTCCTCAATGTCATCCAGTGTGAAACCAAATCCACCCCCCTCCTCCTCCATAGTCTGCCTCTCCAAATCAGTGATGTCATCCTCGGAAAACAATGGAGGCTGCTCATGTGATGTCCAATCACTGTAAGGATCTATATCATCCAACTCAATTGGACCACCTTCTACTTCCTCTACCTTCCTTACGCGCAATCGAAGATTATATTGCACGAAAACAAATTCATTGAGGCGTTTCTGCGCTAACTTGCTCCTCTTCTTCGTGTGGATTGCTTCAAACAAGTTCCAATTGCATTCACAATTGGATGAACTACAAGGCTGACATAAGATTTTGAGGGCAAATTTTTTGAGATGTGGTGTGTTTCCACCCCAATTTTGCCACCAAGCATCTGCATAATAAAAAAATTTGAAAAGTTAGAAAGCAAAGAGAAAAGAGAAAACATAATTTATCAATTTATCAATCACTTTAGATCTCAAAATCCAAATGGCAAATGTTATACCTAGAGATTTGTTGATGTGTCTTTTATACATGATCAAACACAGAATAAAATACCCAAAGGTACCTTATCCTCTCTTGAACAAAGCTTCCCCGAATGCTGAAGATTTTGCCTAAGGATCAATCGAGGCAACTCCAAGGTTCTAATATGTAGGTTCTCTACATGTGGATAAGCACCAGTGTTTGTTGTTTCGTCAAGGGGCCTTACATACTTTCTATGAAAGCTGGTTCTCGCAACTACTTAACCAATGAGGAACTGGGTTTTACTAATACTAACCAAGGTTTCAAAAAAGGACAAAAGATAAGGGATTAGTGGGGGCTATGCTAAACTAAACCTATGAATGACTAAATGGAGGGTGATCTTAGTGAAACTCTACCAATCTCAGTATCGCCATAGAACAACAACTCTACTGGAATCGATGCGATCTTCTTAGGGAATTCAAAGATTTTCAAATCATTAATGAGCATAGATACTATCAATAGGATACATATCAGTATTCAAGTAATGATTGAACCCTAAACAATTTCAATATCTCTAATTGACCACACAGGGCACACTTACAATCAGTAAGAGGCTAGTGGTTTGGATTATGAGCTTCACTAAAAGATCAGGCACAGCATTTATCATTCAATCTAACTCTAACATCTAAATACTATCTTCAATAAGAGTGATTCAAGAAGATAAACAACCATGTAAGAAGCCACAAAGATTGCAATAAAACACCACAACTTCAATATTTCATTGATCTCATAGCAAAATATAACAACAATTGTTTAACTTTCTCTCTTCACCAAATTTGTATAACTACTCTTCTTCTCTGCAGCTAATAAACTTATTCCTCTTAACCCTACAAAATGAAATGAGTGAGAGCTTATATAGCACTCTCAAATACAATGAATGGCCCAGATTTAAAGAAGATCAAAGGCTGAGATTTTGACACCTAAACCCTAATTAGGGTTTGTTACAAGAATAACCCTATTTGGATAAGCATTATCATAACATAGCCAATAGAAATTGGCACAAATAACAAGAAAGCATTGAACCGCCACATCATTTCATAACTTTTCATCTAGAATTTTGTTCCTTTTTGGCAAATTCAATGAACCTGGACGTAATCCCCTCAATCTCTACATTGGGAATCTAAGGCATGTTCTTCATTTGCTCTTCCAAGTGAAGGACCTCATCAAAGGCCGCAAGAAGAGTCATCTCCCATCCGTGCTCCAACTCTTCTGTTTTCTAAATCAGGAACATAGTAGTATACATCTGATCTTGCTGCTCTTCTGTGATTATGCAAGCTTCTCTACAAAAGATGACCTTGATCCTGTCCTCCAATTCTTGGACGTCCACATCTGTTTCAATCTCTATCCTTCTATCAAGGATTGTACGCAGTACATCAAACACCTTATCCTGAATAGGATGGATAGTGTCCTCAACTCGGCTGCACCTACTACTGATGTCCTTGAATAGAACTTCCTTCATTTGGAGCAAAGTTGACCATTGTAGGAGATTATGGGTTCCTCCATCAATTATCTTTTCATGTGCTAAAACCTGTCTTGATGTCCTCCTTACCACTTGCAATACTGGGATGATAATGTCTCTAGTGTGAGTGAATGCATCGACAATTACCACTAGATTATGAATGATCTCAAGGCCCTGGATAGCCCTGTGGACTGTTTTCATCATTCTTATAAAATTCTTGGCTACCATGTAGGATCTATCAATCCATGTATCCATGAGTCGGGCTGAGTTCTTCATCTTTTCTGCATGATTTATTAACTCAAGAGGGAGTGCCTACAAGGGTGAGACTACTGGATCCTGTCGCTTTAATGGCTGATTAAGGTGGCTAAAATAATTCCTCCAAGCATTAATCTCCTTTTCCAACCTTTTATTCTTTTCTATTTCTTCTTTTAGTTTATCATTGACTACCTTCATTGAATCAGTCGCATCTTCCATGGCTTGCTCGAAGGTAAGTGGGCCAAGATCAAATGTCTCTAAATCATATTCTTCTACCATGATCTCATCATCGTACTTGTCCACTGCTGGTGTAGCTATCTATATCTTTCTGGACCTTGTATCATCTTCGATTACCTTAGACATCTTTGTAGCTTTCTTCTTTTCAATTTCCTCTTGAGAATTGCCTAGAAGGCTCTCCAAATCAAATACTTGCTCCTCATCTTCAACCACAACTACCCTCGTAAGTCTTTCTCTAAGCCAATTTGGAATGGAAGACTTTCCTTCTCTTACTTGCACTTCCTCAAGCAATGGCCTCTCGCCTCTAAAAGGAGATGTCACTTCATCATCATTTCTTTCTCCTTGTTGCTCATTAACATCAACTTGGAGAGGAAGAGACTGACTTGATGAGTGCTGAGGTGTCCTTCCTTTGTCTTGTTTGTCATCTTGTATCGTGGACTCCATGGACTCATCTATCTCATAAACCTTCTCTCTTTGATCCTCTCTTTGACTTACCTCTTTTTCATGTCTAGAAGAAGCACTCAAGGGATGATCAAGATTTACTCTTTGTTTCTTCTTGGATGATTCTCTCTTTTCAGGTCCTTCCTTTCTCTTCAACCCCTTAGAATGAGAAGTGTTCTCGCTTGCACTCCCCTCTCCTTCTTCCGTTCTTGTTTCTAAGTTGAATGTCATAGTTATGTTTTGTTCCTTCAACTTTTGATGTTGAACATCCACCCATCTACGAGTACAAATCAAGACTGGATCCATCAATGCTCTCAAGTTGGCGGCCTCTTACTCATCCCAATCAATCTTCACTTCTTTGTCTTCTTTCTCATAGGAAGATTGAAGATATCGGCCATTGTCTTGTGCTTGATCTGCTACTCTATAAACTTTGCATTTCCTGATAAGATCTAAGGGCAATCGAGAGTGCGTCTTCCTTTTTACCTCTACATCATCCTGAACATTCATCCAAAAGTCTTCTACTTGAAATACATGCTTGTACTTCTTCCCAACTGTTTCTTCCATATGACCATTAGGATCAAAATTTTCTCTCGAGGCAAAAGATGCGAATGAGTAGAGAGATAGCTCCTTTTCAGCATCTTCAATTGCTTGAGAATTAGGACACACTTCAATTGAAATTCCAAGTGAAATAGGTATAGGGATACGATTCCCATGCTTATGTCTTGATGCCCTAGCACAAGCTGCCAACTGCCTAGTCACTTCAAGTAGTACTATTCTATCCGTAGGATACCTTGGCAACATATAAGGAGGTGAAGGACATCCATGAATTCTGATGTAGGTAAATTTAGGAAATTGAATGAACCATGCACCATGTTTCTTCACGAGCTCTTGTGTTTTTGGAGACAATTTTTGGTGAATTCCTCCTTGTAGTGTCCTGATGATATGCATTGTGAAAGTATCGTTGACTAGCTTGTAGTAATTCTTAGGCGGATGATGCCATTGAGCATAAGAATCACATACTTTGATCTCTCTGGGCCCTCTCCCAACAACTCCTCTGTGTGGTAGTCTTGCATACTCTAAACATTTGGCTAAAGAATATATAACATAAGAACTCATGTGGAATGACTTAGTAGGGACTAGCCTCCTCAACTGCACATCTAGGTTGTTACTGATAATCCTGGACCAATTGAACATTCCTTTCCCTTGAGCGATCACTTGTATAAAGAAGAACATCCACCTGTCGAAAAAGAAGGCTTGAGAGGCACCTACAATTCAATTAAGCATGGTTATCAAGTCTCTGAATTCTTCTTGGAAATCAATTCTGTGGGGTGTATTGGGTATCTTATTCAGGCAGGGCCTAATCTTGAGCAATCAATTCTTATTGATGAAATTTAGACAAGTATCAGGATCATCTTCGTAGATAGACTTGGCACCTTCTAGGCTCTTGTAAATCATATCCCTCTATTTTGGAAGATGAAAAGCTTCACTTATAGCTCCTTATGAGAGATATGAGAGGATAGTCCCATCTTTGGCTACAATTGTCCTTGAACGCGAATCATAGTGCCTGGCACATTCGATCATTAGCTCATGACATCTGACTGCGGGAGGGAAGCTTGCGGCCTTGATGATCCCACTCTCAATTATCTTCTTGGCTATGGGTGATGGCTTGCCGATGTAGGGTGCTTCTCGAAACTTCTTCACATTGAAGTTTCCTAAGTTGGTGTCTCCAATATTGCTCCATTTGGATACAATCCTCGTCTCCAAGTCATCACTCTTTTGATCTTCTTTAATGAGGGCTTGCCGAGTAGAGGATCCACTTGCCTTGGGGGCTGCCATTTGTTACCTATAAAAAGGGTTTAAGTTAGGTTTTAGGTATAGTCACAAAGATAGGCGATTGAAGACCTTAAAAAGAACAATTGAACTTCAATTTGAACTTAAATGAATATGCATTGAAATTTAAAAATTGAAATTACAAATGAATCAATCTAAATCATGAAGACTTAACTTCTCAAAAATAATTGATATTGAACTGAATCAGATCTTCATTAAAACTCCTTCAACTAAATCAGATCTTCATTAAAACTCCTTCAACTAAATTAGATTGAACATACCTTAATCTTGATTTTAGTTATCAACCTGAAAAAGATGGGTAAAAGGGTAAATTGCTGTTGGATTCGCCTTCTTTCTAGGTGATGCTTTCAAAAGATAGCCTCCTTAATGATTTAGACCTGCAATCTAAATATGTGAGAATCTCCTTAGAAGGATCGGTATTCCCTTAATTCACCTTCTTAAATCTAAATTTCATTCATTGCTCCTTGAATTCACACTTTGGAGAATTAAATCCAGGTTTGGAGATTGATAGATTCACCTTGACCAGCCTTCTTAAGTCATGAAATTCGCCTACTATCTGCTGGAATTTGCTTCTCCAAGTCTGCTCTTTAAATTCGCTAAGGAAGAATGTTTGATTAAGATTAATGATTTTAAAATCCACTTTCCTTTATAGGCGCTTTCACCCTTCCTCTAAAAGGCCGACTTTGCTATACAAAAACTTACTTTTTACACCTTCTTGAGCTGGCCGACTTTGCATTAAAATTTTTTTTAAATGATTTGGCACCAAAGGGTTGAATATTTAAAATTTTGAATCTTAGCAGGTCTTTAAATTAGGCGAATTTTCCCTAGTTGCTCAAAATAAGGCTTGATGAGCGATTTGGGTGAGGAATAAAGTGTTTTGAAGAAATTTGCTCTTGTACCTTTGAAAGGGACGAGCAAACTAGGGGTATTAGGCTTGGACAAGCATTAAAACACTTTATATCACCTTTATCCATGTTGTTCCACCCTTGAAGCTAGCTAGGAAGACATCTTGGAGATCTCTATGCACAAATCTTAATGTTCAAAGGTAACTATGAGCAAACTTGTTTGTGTATCCCTGGAAGAACAGGCCCTATTGGGAAATTTCGCTTTGGACCCTTTGGAAGGGTTAGGAGCGAAAAAAGTTTTTTGCACGCAAACCTTCACCATTTCTTTCAACTCTACTTCTAGGCTTGGTTTTTGGGTCCTCTCCCCATCTCAATCTAGCTCATCTACCCTCAAAGTGATGTCTATTTCAAAGGGTTATGGCAAGAAATTAGGCTATCTCAAAGATTTCACTCTAGACCCTTTGGAAGGGTCAGGAGCGATTTTTGCTCTGTAGACTCAAATCTTCCACTTTCTCATCCTTCAATTGCTTCCAAGGCATGATAACGTCTTAACTAAGGCTCCAAGGCACAAAATTGGTCCAAATTTGAAGCAAGAGGGAGGATTCTATGAAAATTCGCTCTGGACCCTTTGGAAGGGTCGGGAGTGAATTTGCCATTTTGGTCAATTTACCTCACATTTCCATCACTTCCTAGCCTTGAACTTAACCTTTCAAACGTCCTCCCATCATGATTATGCAACTAGTCTCCATCCTAGCTCGAAACAAGGTGAAAATAAGGAGTCTTGAGGATTTTGCTCTAGACCCTTTGGAAGGTCAGGAGCGAAAAAGTTATCGAGTCCCAATTTTATCATTTCCTTTGCTCTAAATCACTTCTCAAGGCAAGAACACATCAATTTTCTCTCAACCACGTCATAGGAACAAAGATCTTGGTCTTCAAACAAGGAGTAAAGAGAGGTTTAAGAAATTTCGCTCTGGACCCTTTGGAAGGGTCAGGAGCGAAATTCTTCCTTAGGCTCATTTTAAACTTCCTTTTCTCTTAAATCACCTCAAACTTGTCTTATCAAACCTCCTCTTACCAAGATCAAGTCAATTTGCCATCAAAACAAGGTTGTCTTAGTGCACTAGGTGAAATTGAGAGTCTAGCTAAGGATTTGGCTCTGGACCCTTTGGAAGGGTCAGGAGTGAAATTTGCATTTTTAGGCTTAATTCTCATTCAACTTGCCTAGGACTTGTCTATTTCCCCCTTATCTTATCATATTCAAGCCAACTTGCTATCAAAGTGATGAGGAAAAAAGGTTTTCTAAGAATTTCGCTCTGGACCCTTTGGAAGGGTCAGGAGCAAGATTGATGTTTTAGGCTCAAATTGACTTCACTGACTTCATTTCCAACCTTTCCCTATAAAAACAAGTGTTTTGGCTTTCAAAAATGCATGGGTAAAGGATTAGTTCATAGGTTTGAGCAAGGTAGAATGCTTTATGAAGAAATTCGCTTTGGACCCTTTGGAAGGGTCAGGAGCGAATTTGCTCTTTTTGGCTCAATTTTTATCCCTTTTAACTCATCTTGCTTTAGACTTGTCTTCTTGAATCCTCTCCTTGCCATATATGTCCACTATTTGATGTCCTTAGTGAAGAAATAGGTCCTTTGGGAAATTTCGCTTTGGACCCTTTGGAAGGGTCAAGAGCGAATTTGAGGAATTAGTCATAGATATCACCCAAACACTCAAACTTCACCCTCATTCATGTTGTTCTCACCTCAAGACATGCTAACAAACCATCTTAAAGGAATACCTAGCTCAGAATGTTGGATTACAAGTACATCTTAACAATTTCACTCAGGTACCTTTGGAGGGGCAGGACCTATCTAGGAATTTCGCTCTGGACCCTTTGGAAGGGTCAAGAGCGAAATTTCTCTTTTTGCACAAATTCCTTATCCAAAATGGTTGCAACTAATTCTAATGGCATGGATTAATCCTTCTTCATTCAATTGAAGCCTAGGAGCAAAAATTATAGCCCAAGTTAGGACCAAGGGAGGTTCTTAGGAGAATTCGCCTTGGACCCTTTGGAAGGGTCAGGAGTGAAATTCTTCTTTGAGCTCACATCCTTACTCTCTCTCAAACTTTCAAGCCAATTCCTTATAATTACATCCTTCCAAGCTTTCCCATGCTAGCATTCGTCTTTCATGCCTCCACTTCGATCACTTGCTTCATCATATCAACTCAGACTCTACAGAAGACAAGACTTTGGCCCAACAAACTCACAACCTTGACTCATCTTGACTCAAACTCCTCAAGACTTCCTTGCAAAATATACATTCTCCAACTTTCTAAGGCAAGATCCTGCTAAAATTACATCAGGGCTTAAGGCAGATAAAAAATGACTTCCCCAAGCTTAGGTCAAACTTGGCCCTAAAAGGAACCCTAGGCAAGCTCTACGAAGGAAACCCTAACATACCAAACCTAGGCCACCACTAACTCACTCAAAACATCTAACAAGCAGAGAAAAGCTAAGCAAAAAGAAAGCAAGACCCAAAAAAGAGAGGGGGTCCCCATTTTGATGGAGCGATGTGTGAAATGGTCACAACAAGATTGAGTGGTTCTTCCTCTCCTAGCCAGCTTTGAAGAGAATAGCTTCCCTTGCTTCCTCATAATTTTAGAGTTCACTCACAATGAGGTCTCTCTCCTCAACATCGGGTACCATCCTCTGAATGCATGTAGTGAGGCCCTCCATGACCTCTCCATTAGGATCTAAGTAAGAACCCCCGAACTTAAAACGAGGGTTAAGGAAGTACCCTACTGCATGAATGGTTTGGTGGAGCTGATTGTTCCACCTCTTATCAATAATTTCCCAAATGGGATCAAATTTGAGTCTATCCCCCTTGTAGTAATTTTTGATAGACTCGTTGGCCCTATCCATGGCCTCATAAATATACCCCATTGGGGTTTTATCCCCATCCACCAAGCAGAGAACTCTAACCAAGGGCTCTGACACCTACAATTGAAAAATACAAATTACAAAAAGATAAATTAATGAAGCTACAAATTAGTAATGAGAGACTTGAATCGAGAATAATTAAAAAATTAAAGTTTTGAAGTTACCTTCACAATCTCTGCAGCCCTTTGTGCAAATTGGTTGTCGAAGACTATGCATGCGACAGCCTCTCCTTCATCCTTCTTTGATTAAGGTGAGTTTAGCCATGCTTCACTCACAAACATTTGTTTCAAAGAATTCAATGCAGCAAGAATGCTTTGCAACATCAAAAAAATCGTTGCAAACCTTGTGACACCAGCTCTCACCAAATCTTTCCCTTGGGTGTTCTCTCTCATCAAATGTAGAACCCAAGGGTGATTGTAAATATATTTCATGATCCTCCTTGCATCTTCCACAACTGGAGTCACCCACTCAAGTTTCCCTATGTCCTCCAAAAGAAGGTCAAGGACATGTCCTACACAAGGTGTCCAAAAAAGAGTGGGGTGCCTGTCTTGGAGGATTCTACCTGCAAAGGAAGAAGTTATTCTTAAGAAAGATGCAACCAAGAAAAAGAAAGCCACAACAAATAAAAATATTGCTAAAGGTGATAATTCAAAAGGATTCTACCTGTTGCCACTGTTGGTGTTGAAAATAAGCCACACCCGGACCGACGATGGATTGATCCAAGAGGGGCCAGTAGCTCAGTGGTAGAGCACTCCAGCAGCGCATGGAAGGTCCTGGGTTCGAGTCCTAGCTGGTCCATGTCTCAACATGGTATCAGAGCCAAGTCCAGGCTAGGAGCCCCAAGCACACGAGAGGTGTGGCTTAAGGGGGGGTGTTGGTGTTGGTGTTGGAAATAAGCCACACTCGGACCGACGATGGATTGGTCCAAGAGGGGCTAGTAGCTCAGTGGTAGAGCACTCCAGCAGCGCATGGAAGGTCCTAGGTTCGAGTCCTAGCTGGTCCATGTCTCAACAGCAACATATGTTGCTGCATTATCTGTGATGATTTGCACCACATTCTCTACTCCCACCTCCATGACAATGTGCTCCAACATTCCAGCCAATGTCTCTGCATTTTTCACCTTACTAGAGGCATCAACTGATTTCAAGAACACTACATTGTCCTTGCAAGCAACCAAAAAATTAATGATGGTGCGGTTCTTGCCATTTGTCCACCCATCAGAAAGAATGGTGCAGCCATATTTCGTCCATTCATTTTTTTGGTTCTCCACCACTTCTTTTGCCCTAGCAATTGCATTTGTGAGCAACCTACATGAACAAAGTGAAATTACGTCTTAGTACACAATTTTGATTTAATAAACAAGAAATCTAAAAAACAATTAAAAATGAAATCAAGTGGACTATTTAGTAATTTACTAAACTCCCACTTGTGAGAAGGGGCCTTGTACCCCTTTCCTGCAACTGTCATTGTGGTCACCAAATTCAGCCAATAAGGATTGCCTGCCACATTGAATGGAATGTTGTTGAAGTACCAAAAACCAGCTGCTGCAATGTCGGTTTTCTCATGTGCCTCCCTATTCCATCCAGTGGCCTCTAATGATGGTTGTGCTCCAGGTGTGTTCCTGGGCACAAAATAATCACCTATGGACCCTGATTGTGATGCACCAATGCCACTGCCAACCCCAGGCACTCTACTAGAGGAAGCAAAAGTAATGGGCAAGGTGGTGGTGGGTTTGCGGATACGTGGGCCACACAGAGAGCCCGCTATGTCCTCAAGTGCTTCTTGTTCTTCTTCAATGTCAATAGAAGCACCTTGAGATTCAGCTATGGCTGATCTCATGGCTAGCTTTGCCCTCTCCCTTTGCAATTTTTTTCTTCGCCAACTGCAAGTAGGACATTTATTTATCTTTTTATTTCAGGATTCGTCCCTTGGCATTCTCTAGCATCATGTCTGTCTATGCCTGCAAAGTAGTATTTGAGGCAGTCGATGCCTCCATGAAGTATTTTTTCACACTTTATGCAAATAACTGTCCCAGGATCCGGTCCCTCATAGGCATACCTCCAAGCCCTATCTCTAGCACCTTTAGGACGGGTGCCTATATATCCAGATGGCCATGGTTCTAGTGGCCAATCAGAACTTGCCAAACCTACACATACAAAGTGAAAAAAGAAAGTTAGTTAAACAATTTAGCAAACTATCTAAATTAGTTGAAAAAAATATAGACATCATTCAAAGTTTTTAAAAAATAAAACTATTAGGGTTTGAAGTTTTTTTTAAAACAAGAGATTCTTCAAAAAAATAGTGCAAAAATCAAAAAAAATTGTCAAAACTAGTGTTAAATCTTGTTCAAATAAATTAAAAAGATTTTAGACTACTTAGGAATGATTTCTAATTCATCTAGATGCAACAAAAAATAAACAAAATGTTTTAAAAAAGCATAGAAAAATTTAAAAAACCAACCTGGGAATCTGATTTTTCTTGAAAAACCACCTCAAATCCCTTTCAAATCCACTTGGAATTGGCAAGAATAGCTGGAAATCACCTTGCAAGAGTGTTGGAGTCACTCTTCCCCCTTCTCAGCAAAAAAACCCAAGCTAAAATGACGAAATAAAATGTGTTTTTGTCGTTTTTGTCTATTATGTTGTTGCAGCCGAGTTTTTGACAAAAACTCGGCAAGTTAAAGTCCTTTTTACTCGCAGAACCTGAAAACTCGCCGAGTACTCAGCGAGTGGGCCATCTATGCTGCATAGTATATTACTACATAATTTGACTTTTAAGTTTGAACCTAGAAGTAGAAATCAATTATAAAGTCTACTAAATACCTAATACATACTACATAGTTAACCTACAAGTACAAACCATCAAAATAGAGAGGGAACCAACGAGGAAATGCTAGGATCCACGGGCTGCAAAATGTGAACTGGATGCTACAGTGTTCATGCTTTGTAAGTTAATTTAACTGTTATTGAGTTCTTGTTAATCATATATATACTTCAAGGTCATTAGGTCCTCTTCATCAAAAAGTGGCATCGTCATTATTGTGGATCAATGTTGTCAAGGTGAATCGGCTGATCTTCCTCAATTAGAATTTAGAATTAGAATTGCAAGGTTTTCTAACCCCAAATTTTCTTGACCTTAAGGAGGAAGTTGTGGTGAACAAACACAAAGTCATTTATTTGTTGCTGAGTCAGACAGTTTCATTTCTTAGAATGTATGTGTTCAAACACACTTCAAGTATGCTCACAAATAGATGAATTGTGTTGCTGGCTCAAAATGCACATATCCATCCGTCTAATGTTTTTGGCTTGCCAAAAAATCCCACCATTGCACTAAAAGAAACAAATTTTATCAAGATCCTATCAAGTATGATTTAGTCAACTGTTAATATCCATTGTGTATGTATGTACAATATAGATAGAATATAAATTGTTCAAAAAAATTGCAATTACCTAGTTTGAAGGTGGTCTGTCCTACAACAATAACACTAGAGAAAAAAGCCCTTGCTTGCTTGTATATGGGCAACTCTACCATAGCTAATCGCAGATCCTCTATACTAGGGAACAATCTCTCCATGTATTTAACGAGGCCCTTTGTGACCTTTGCATTTACTTGGAATGAATCACTATAGAAAAACCTAGGATTCAGATAGCATTCAAGAGCATTGAGACAGGAATGCATCTATTGATCCCATCTTGCAATCATGGCTTTCATAGCAATGATCTATCATGTGATTCACCCATACATTGTTAATGCATAGTAGCTTCGGTAAGATAAATGATTGAATGAGAGATAAATGAAGTCTCTCATTCAATCATTTATCATATCGATAATTATGATGAATAACTTCAAGCCCTCATTTGATAAACCATTCATCATTTGTATATGATCAATCAAATTAGTTCAATCAAAATGCTTAACTGTCAATTATCATTCTATAGCATAGAATCCCGATTTAATATCGGTTACACTATTTGTGTTCACCAATTATTAAATCGGGTTAACCATTGCAATCCAAGTTAATTTGGTTAACTCATTTAATGATAAAACAAACAATTATTGGGTAGACCAAAAATCGATTAGTATCGATGTTAACTTATGTTTGCACCGATTGATATCGGGTGGTAGAATAAATATACACCGATTGTTATCGGGTGTTAATATAAGCATACACCGTTTGGTAAATAAACGCCATGTATTATTATTATAGCGAAGGGGCACGATCAAGTAATGTCTTGATCAGCCATGTCTAAAAGACATGGCCGGTCAAGGCATTTCTTGACCATACCCAGTCTGCTATATATATATCAAATGGCATTTGTGAGAAAGGACATCGAAATTCATAAATGCTCCTCTCACCTGCCATACGAAAGAAGATAGTCAGATTTATATTTTAAATCAGTAATACATAGAACAAGATAATATCAAATAGAATATAACTTGCATATTGAATGTAAATTGAACATCATTTACATACATGACACTAGTGTAGCTTTTGATGGCACATCCTGTCCATGAAATTTTGGCCATAAGTCCATAGATTTATGTACTTTGCATGAATTACCTTCTTTTATACATGATGATCAATATAGTGATGATCATTCATTTTCATCTCATGTTGCATCTATCAATACTTATCTCTCACTACATGATGATAGTCTATGCTTTGATGATTAGTTATTAGTTTCTCATGTGGGTTTCACTGATACTTCCTTGCCTTCGTCTACAATGCATGACATATAAGCCTTAGTGAGGAGCTTTACATGATGGTTCTACTGACCAGTCCTTAAATGTGAATTCATTATTGTTAATTATATGCACATAGATGATGGCATTCTATTGATGAGTGAGTTTAGTTGTACCTAAGTGGTAGCACTTAACAATGATTTGATTCATCTTGCTTGCTTTACACTTCTTTTTCTAGCTCAGCTACTGCTTTATCACATACTTTTCTAGCCCAAATTCAAAATATAGACTAAAATTAAAATCTCAAAATCTATCTTTTGACCCCAGTTCAGTTATTAATATGGCTTATGTGTCTACAACACCTACCTTTCACGTGACCCTTGATTCACATGATTCTAATCTTATAGATTGCACTCATCAAAACTTAGTAAGAGGATAAGATGTCAACTTACCACTACTTATCTTGCCTACAAATGCACTTAATTTACCTCCTACACCTCAAGCTACATCTAAAACAAATAAGTATAACATCATCCAACAGATGCAAAGTACTCAAGCTAAAATATCTATTTGGAATTTACTGTGTACAACACTTTTATAAAGAGAGAAAAGACAAATTGCATCCACCACTAATCCACGAATAGTGATATCTTTGATAACATGTATTGACCATATGGATAATCATGATATATCATTTGATAATAAAGAAATTCAAACGAACAAAGTATTACCTTCACATATCATGGTGGAATGTGGTCAAGAAACCACTAAATGATCCTTTGTCGTACAACAAATGTGCTCAAATAGAACATATAATAATTGCATTACACAAAATGAACCCTTAGCAAATGCTCCTAGCATCTCACACCATAATAATTATGGTTTATTAGATTTTATGCCTAGTGGTGTTTGTGAGTGTCATGTGGATCCTAAAGCTTATGGGTACTTCATCTTTATATACAGATCCCTATATCTATGGTGAAAACCTGAAAACCTAAGGCATATTGCAATGAATTTGCTATAGTGACAGAGAAATAGAACGCAACATGATGGAGAATATTGTAGAATATTGAGGATATAACCAAGCAACTTTGAGGGGGCAACCTCCGTGATCTTTTAATAAGAATATGATTTGTATTATGATGATATGGGAGAGCCTTCAACCCTCTATAATTACAGACATAATCAGGGAGGGGCACAACCCTTCATCCTAATTAATTCAACCTAAAGAAACAACTACTAATAAATGAAAATATAATTTTAAGTGTGCCAGAAGTGGGCGCGCACATATCCCAATACAAGCAATGGGCTTAGGATGTAGCATGCTCCTCCCCTTCAAACTAGTGTTGTCCTTAATGTTAACTTCCTAGGGTGCTGCTACAAGAATGCTTTAGCCTCCCATGTGGCATCCTCATTGGGTAAATTCTTCCACTTGATCAAATACTCTATAATCACCCTCATTTGTAGTTGCTATGTGTGTTTAAGACTCAAAAGGATTGCTGCAGGTTCCAAAATTATTCTTCCCTCCTCCTCAAGCTTGTGTAACTTTGTCTAGGAGGAACTTTGTTGTCCAATGACTTTCTTTGAGCCAGAAACATGGAAGACCGAATGTATTTTCATAAATGGACGTAACTCCAATTTGTAAGCCACACTTCAATCTTTTGCAAGATTTGATGAGGCCATAATACTCAAGAGAAAACTTGTTAAACTTATTTTATTATTTCAAGGGCAATTGCTTATATGATTGTGATTGCATAAAAAACCCAATCTCCAATGTCAAAAGGTCTTCCACTTCAATGTTGGTCTACTTACTACTTCATGTGGTTTTGTTCTAATGCTAAGTTCTATAAGAGACAATAGAGAACCTTTGCTAGTGTTGAATGTGTTCTTCAAATGCTTTAACCTTAAGATTTACCTTGAAGGATAAGGTGATGCATGGTGGATGTTACCCATATAATGCCAAGAATGGAGATATTTTCAATAAGGTAAGGACAGCAATGCTATACCACCATTCAACGGCAACTAGTGAACCCATATTAGAAGATTAATTGATGTAAATAACCCTCCAAGCATTTGTTGACCACCTTAGTTTTCCCATTAGATGATGATGACAAGATGAACTATTTGCCAATTGAGTACCCAAACATGAGAAGAACTCAACCAAAAAAGTACTAGTAAATATCAAATCATAATGACATAATATGATTTTTGGGAACTCACATAGCTTTTGACTCTTCTCCATAAAAGCTACAATCACATTTTTTACCACAAAAGGATGTGAAAAGGCATAAAAAGGGGCAAATGGGTGTACTTAGTATGTGGATCAAGAACAACCATGACGATATTTTTCCCAATAGAATTAGGCAATCCAATAATAAATACATGGAGACCTCCTTCAACCATTGACTAGGAATAGATGGAGGCTCCAAAAGACTTGATATCTTAAATATCTCACCCATGTTTTGTTGGCAAACCATTCATTTTGCCACAAATTTTCTATATCTCCTTTGAGACCTTTAAAAAGAATCCATCTTGATTTCATGAAGTTTTTAAGAAGGTTGAATGTGCAGCTACTAGTGAAGCATGTAATTCTATGATGCTTGAGGATTGAGTTCTTGTAAAGGTATAAATGTTCCTTATACCATATAGATAGTCCACTTTCCATACAGAATTTTCTAATATGATCAGATCCCGTTGGAGCTTCTAAATGAAAATCTATGTATCTGTATCATTTCTTCATTATGATTGTACCTCATCCATCCAATCAACCTACAAAATGGACATGACACATAATTATGCCTTTGTGGACTCATCCCTCCTCAATAGTGCATCAACCACAACATTCTCCTTCCCTTTCTTGTAGATGACCTCAAAGTCATAGCCCAACATCTTCATTACCCTATTTTGTTGTTCCTCCAATGACAATGGTGTTGAGCAAAAGTTGTCATTGATGTCAAAGGTGCTGGTCAGTTTTGTCATCGATGTCAAGGTATCCAGAAGAGTGCAAAAGTGCAATTACTGTCATGCCTATGTTTGATCATTTGAGTTCTAGAAGGGCAGTGACAGGTTATGTCAATGTGATCTGTTGCAGTATGTTTGTGATATCATCTTTTCATCTATACAGTTGTTTAAGGTGATCCAGAAAGGTTTGTGGAATGCTACTGAGGTCAGTCTCTCAGACTTGGTATTTACACTGGCAATTTGTTATGCTCTGCATTCTACGCAGTTAAGACTTGTGGTATGCAGTTTGGAAGGGAATCAAAGCTGAATATGAAGTTTCATATTCTAGAGTTTCAATGGTTGAGCTTCAGCAGACAGAAAGTTAGAAATGACAAAATGGTCATTGCTAGTTGGCCGACTAGGTTGATGTTCCGAATTGATGCGGCAGAGGATTGTAACATGCACCAATCAAAGACAGCGTGTAGATGTACATTGGGGCCAGTGGAACATGTATTGGGTAACGCATAGTGTGTCCCTTCCTGTAGAGTAATGTGTGGGCTTTTGGACCTAGCCTATTACACATTTGATTAAGGAATTTGTTTGTGGCTGACTTGCGGATCTAGTAATTATGTTCTAGGTAGACATTCTGTAATGTCCCCATTTTGATATAGGATTTGATAATAAATTAAACCATAAAATAATAAAAATATAATATAATATAATTAAAATATAATTAAGTTAATGAATGGTCAAAATGCATGGAATGAAGAGTTGTGACACTCCCAAAAATGGGATATAAGAGAAAGAAGAGATCATTTGAAATGGGATAAGGAGGGAAGAAATGAAGGAAGCATGCAAATCAAGGAAGGATTAATGGAAGAAGAAAGGAATGGGAAGTAGATAAGGAAATGACTCTTCCAAAGGGCAAGAATTATTAAGGGCTGTACTATTTCAAAAGGAGGAAATTGTGATAGGTTGTGTCTCTTGCCAAAGGGTAGGCATGATGAAGAGATGTGACCTCTCCCTCACATAGGAAGATATAAAGGGAACAAGGTTCATTTGAGGAAGAGAGTGAAGGGATTGAGACTGATAATATATGAGATATTAATACTCCGCAAGATTGACTGATTAAGACAGTATGGTATTGTTGTGACATATTCACACATCGCCCCATTGCAAATGGGGACCCTTGCTTTTTGCTCTCTAGGGTTTGTTTTCTGGGTCTTTTAGGGTTTAGTCTGTTAGCTTTTCAATGGTGAGTGCTGTCAGGAGGATCGCTGGATAGCAGGCTCTGCTTGAGCTTGGATGAGTCAGTTGATGCTCCAAGTTAAGGGCGTTTTTCAAGGTCTTCCTTAGGCTTGGTTTTGCTGGTGGTGTCCCGTTTGAGTTCGAGGAAGTCAGTGAGTGGTTGAGCAAATTTGGCTAAGGAATGGAAGGAATAAATCAAAGATATAGCCTAGGACAAAGTCAAGCCAGTTTGAAGGTGAATTGAGCCTAGAAAGGTGAATTTCGCTCCTGACCCTTCCAAAGGGTCCAGAGTGAAATTCATGTAAAACCCTATTTTCCACAAAAACTGGAGCTATATGTCAACCTAAAGGAGAAATTTGCATGATCATGAGGAAAGGAGGCCTAATAAAGTTTGTCCAAGGTCTGAGGAGGAGAAAATATGTGAGAAACTGGCTCAAAAGGTGAATTTCACTCCTAACCCTTCCAAAGGGTCCAGAGCGAAATTCATATTTCCTCTATTGTGCTTCTTAGCTTGACCAAGTTAGGAGCTTCTAAAGCATGGTTTGGTAGGTTTTGGTGCATATTTGCCTTGAAGAGGAATTTTTGGACCTCAAGATGATGAAAGCTAGCCTCAAATAAGGAGTTTGCTCCTGACCCTTCCAAAGGGTCCAGAGCGAAATCTTCCCCTTTTGCCTTCCTTTGACCTTAAAACCTAGTCTGACCTTGCCTGGACCCAGTTGGGTGATGGAATATTTTGATAATGAAACAAGGAAGTTGATTTGATCTAATTTGGAGGAGAATGAGACAAACCAAGGTGAGAAACTAGCCAAGAATAGGGATTTCGCTCCTGACCCTTCCAAAGGGTCCAGAGCGAAAATCCCCTTAAGCATCAAATTCTCACTTGTCGAGGCCAGGATTATAGCTTCCTTAGGCATAGTAAGGGCAAATTGATATGTTCTAGCCCTAGGGAGTGATTGATGATGGATGAAATGAAGGATTTTAGTCAAGAGGATGAATTTCGCTCCTGACCCTTCCAAAGGGTCCAGAGCGAAAATCTTCTTAAAGCTCATTTCCTCCTAAGTTTGACTAATTTTGATTTGTAGGAAATCTTGAAAGGAAGGTTGGACATCTTGTTGCCTTTGAAATGTTTGAAAGCATTGAAATGTGAAGGATTTTGGACCAAAAAGGAAATTTCGCTCCTGACCCTTCCAAAGGGTCCAGAGCGAAATTGCTAAAAACCCTTATTTTTGCATTGAAGGAGGTCAAGTCCTTGTTTTTTTATGGCGTGGATGGAAGTGAAGTAGCTTGTCTTTGTCTCTTGAAGTTGTTTTGAATGGGAGAAATGAAGAATCTAGCCTAAGTCAAGATTTTCGCTCCTGACCCTTCCAAAGGGTCCAGAGCGAAAATCTTCCTAAGATGCATTTCTTTCCTTGTTTGGCTAAAATTTGATGTCCAAGGCATGATGAGAAGGAGAATGAACATGATCTAGCCTTTGAGAGTGTTTGGTAGCTATGAAAATGAAAGATTTTAGCCAGGAAAGGAAATTTCACTCCTGACCCTTCCAAAGGGTCCAGAGCGAAATTCCTTACAAGCCTACCTTTTTGACCTTTCTTGGGCTTAAAACCTTGTTCCTAAGGTGATGAAGGATGAGATTCTACCTTGCAAAGAAGTTTCAAGTTGAAAGAATGATGATTTTTGGTCAAGAATGAGATTTTCGCTCCTGACCCTTCCAAAGGGTCCAGAGCGAATTTTCTCAAAACCTCTCTTTGTTATAAATTTTGTGCTAGATCAAGCGTGGGCTAAGGTAAAATCAAGGAGAAGTTGCCCCTAAGAGTGACTTTAAGTTGCTAGAAACCATTTAAGATGAAGGAATTGAGCCTAAAAAGTGATTTTCGCTCCTGACCCTTCCAAAGGGTCCAGAGTGAAAAACACTAAAACCATCTTTTCTTCCAAAATTTGAGCAAAGTCAAACTTGGACAAGGGTGAGAGAAGTCATTTGGATTGCCTTAGAGTGGATTTGGGTCGCCAAGAATGCAAATTTTGAAGCCAAAATATGAATTTCGCTCCTGACCCTTCCAAAGGGTCCAGAGCGAAATTCCTAAGATCACCCTTTTTTCCTTGCAAATCAAGTCAAGATTTTGATTTTATGACCTAGAGAGGAGTGAGGCAAGGTGTTCTAAGTCTTGGAGGTAATTTGAAGTTGAAAGGATAGAGAAATAGCCCTAAAACAAGATTTTCGCTCCTAACCCTTCCAAAGGGTCCAGAGCGAAAATCCCAAAATCTACCTATTCTTTTCAAATTTATGCTAAACCATGCCTAGACCAAGGTGAAAGATGCCCTTAAGATTGCCCTTGAGTTGATTGTTGTCTCCAGAAATGATGATTTTAGGCCAGAGGAGGAAATTCTCTCCTGACCCTTCCAAAGGGTCCAGGGCAAAAATCCTTCAATCACCTATTTTGCCTTGCAAAATCAAGTTTAACTTAGGTTGGATGAAAGAAGATAAGTGTTTCCTTGCCTTGTGAGGTGGATTGAAGTTGAAATGATGAAGAAGTGAACTACAAGCAAGAAATTCGCTCCTGACCCTTCCAAAGGGTCCAGAGCGAAAAACACTAAAACCATCCTTTTCTCCAAATTTTGTGCTAAGTCAGGCCTATACTAGGGTGAGAGAAGCTATTTAGAATGCCTTGGAAAGATGTTTCACCTTCAAAAATGTGAATTTTGAGCTAAAATTGGAATTTCGCTCCTAACCCTTCCAAAGGGTCCAGAGCAAAATTCATCAAAATCCCTATTTTTTCCTTGTGTCAAGTCAAGACTTTGAGTCCTAAGGCGTAGTTGAGGTTGAAATGATGTTTCTTTGCCCTATAGGATGAATTGAAGTGAAGGAGATGAGGAATTACGACCTAAAACTTGAATTTCGCTCCTGACCCTCCCAAAGGGTCTAGAGCGAAATTCTTAAAACCTCCATTTTTGCCCCAAATTTACATCAAGCTTGGTGTTGGTTGAGAATGAGGATGTCCTTGGGCATGTATTTAAGCAAGTATGATCACAAGGTGAGAAGAATTTGAGCCAGGAATGCAAAATTCACTCCTGACCCTTCCAAAGGGTCCAGGGTGAAATTCTTATGGAGCCTGTCCTTGGAAAGAATCTTAAGCAGACTTCATTTTGATATCTTCTTGTTGATGATTTAAGGTAGGAAATGCTATGTTGAAATAAATTCATTATGTGTCTTTAATCATCTCTTGATTTGTTTTGCAGATGAAAGAAGAGCAGACATCATCAAGGACGACCTCCTCCAGTCCAACATCATCAAGGACGACCTCCTCCAGCCCAGCATCGACAGGGATGACCTTTTCCAGCCTAGCATTTTAAGGGAAGGTACACCATCCATCCTGCACATCAAAGACAAAAGAGGATCAAAGCAAGGGTCCGTTGGAGAAGCAGATAGTTTCAGAAAAGTTAATTAAAGTTAGCTTCTCAGCATCACCAAATTGAAGGTGAATAGTTAGAAATAGTGAATAGTCAGTTGATAGAATAGCAATTAAAGTAGAATAGAAAGAGAAGGCAAAGATTGTTGTCAAGATGTTGTTGTAAAAGGCTTGTAAACTTCATTGAAGAAATGGTGAAATCTATGGGTCGATTCAACAATTTGCATGGTCTTTATACTTCTCAGATTTGATTTCATGTTATTAGATGAGTGGAAGAAATGTGTTTGATTGATGGTGAAATTCGTATATCCATACTACTAGCAGTTTGTTGATTGCAAACTTGCCTTGTGTAGTCAACTAGAATCATTCAGCTTAAGCCTAACTTCAATTGTCGCTTCTTCTCTAATATGCATCAGCCTGATGGTGTCTATGCCTGTAGCGATGATCTGAACATCATAAAGCTTTCCTCTGAAGATCGCACTAACCTTGTGGAGATGGTCCTGGGATGTCAAAACAAGACTTAGTTAGAATTTCATCAAAGGTCATTCATTGCTCCTACATTCTTAGTGTCAGAATTAGATCCTTCCCTCGCCCTCATCCTTTTCCTTTTTTTTCAAAATCTAGACTAGTGAAATCCTGTGTTCCAGTAATATTCAAGGCGAATCAGACGTTTAGTCATTGAGTGTAAGTCCCCTTGTGATTCCAGCAAAATCACATCATACCACAGAGAGCTTATCCACAAGTAGAGAACCTACATACAAGAACCTTGGAGTTGCCTCAACTGATCCTTCGGCGAAATTTTAGCAGTTGGGAAACTTTGCTCAAGAGAGGATAAGGTACCTTTAGGTATTTTATTCTGTGTTCGCATGTGCATAAAAAACACATCAACAGGTATGAGGCTCTGTGTGTAACATAATAAGTGTTGTGCCACTATATTTATATTTCTGCATATTTATCATTATTAATGTACTGCTGTTTATGATTATATTACAGTAACCACTCACAGTAACCACTCACTGCATCTGATTTATTAAGTTTTGTAATTCATTTATTAAATGTAAAATATATGTATGATGCTAGAATCTGTCATATTTTCTGAGCACTTCCAGCCATGGTAGGAGTGTAGGCCTGCAAGAGGGGTACGGTGATAGGGCGCTCCTCTAGGTATGCCACCTCTATGAGGGGACTAGATGGTTTTGAGGCCAAGGGGGTGCAGAAGGTACTGCTTGTTGATGGTGTTTTTATGAACTATGCAGCACAGAATAAAATACTAAGTATTCTATCCTCTTTTGAACAAAATCTCCCAAGTGCTAAACTTGCATGATCAAATGGGACGACTCCAAGGTTCCAATGTCAAGTCTTGACGTGCTCTTGGATAGACTCAGTTGTTTGATGTGATATTGTTGGAATCACAAGGGGACTTACATTGAATCTTGAATGCTTGAGTGTCACTAGAACGTGGAAATTTACTTCTAAAAAAAAAAAGGAAAAGGGATGAGGGTTGAGTTAGCTACTCTTATCCTAGGAATGTAAGAGCAATGGACAATCTTTGGTGGAACTCAACTAAGCTTTGCTTTGACATGCAGCAAACATCTCCACAAGGCTAGTGTGATCTTCTAGGGATAGCTTTATGATTTTCAAATCACCACTACAAACGTAGATACCTTCAAGTTGATGCATATCAATGAAGGAGTGATAATTGAAGTTAAGCTTGGCTAAGATGGATCGAATTGACTACGCAAGACACTTTACAATCAACAAAATGCTAGTAGCATGGATGTACGAATTTCACCATTGATCATGCACAAAGTTCTTCCATTCATCTAAACAACATGAAAATTAAACGAGAAGTAGAGACACTGCAAATTGTTGAATCAACATATGAATTTCACCATATCTTCAATGAAGTTTGCATGCTTCTTACAACAAAGTTTTGGCAACAATCTTTGCCTTCTCTTCCTAGTCTACTCTAACTATCTACTATTATCTATTGATCAATTACTATTAACCCTCACAAATGAAGAAATAGAGCCTTATATAGTGCTCTCATTACAATGAAGGGCCAAGACCAAATCCTCATCAATGGCCAAGATTCAAAGATAGAAACCCTAATTAGGGCTTGTTACGCCCATTACAAAACATTTAATGGTTGAGCAATGACAAAATTACATTTGATGGGACACATGTCCTTCCTTGAATAATTGACCAATAGATGATGACAATAGGTGCATCGGACTTTGTGCCCACATGTGGCAGTTATCTCTTTGATGGATGAGTTGGGTACATTGAATCTAGTTGCCTTATCTTGGGATAATGTGATTGGATAAGTGAAGACTAGATGTCACCTTAGCTTACTCTTTGCAAATGCTCATCCTTTGCCTTCATGTTGCTTGCAGCCTGCCACTTCACTCTCTTTATCAGCCACTTGCAACACAAACAAAGATACAATCAAACACACTAGATATATTTGACATATACTGATTTCACCCATTTTCGACTTTCTAATCTAATTTATATGCTAAAATGGTGTGAAATGATGTTCTAATTACTGCTCTTATGTCTGACTTTTATCACTTCATGTCTGATTTTCCATCGCTTAAGACCTGATTTGGGATTTTAAGTCCAAGATTTCACATCATGAGGTCTGATTGTGGATAGTGGAAAAATTGTTGCACTTCCAAGTCATGGATGATCTCTTGCTTCTTCATGATGGTATTCTTTAGCAATCCACCGTTCCATGCATTCATTACCATGTTGCTGCTTTAACTAAGGCAGAGACAAAGTTGAGTTCCAGCCTCACGGCCATTGACCCAACAAGGCGATTCGCCCACTTTATGGACAAATATTGATCTTTACCTCTAGCCATGAATTAAGTTGATCAATTCAGCCCCTTCCTTGCCTTGATCATTTCATGTATTCACCTTGCTCAGGCACTCAGAAATTTGGTGAAGGTCGCTGTCCTCTTAGTGCAACAAATTCGCTATTTATTTGATGAAGAGGTGAATTGCTGATGTTTGGGAATTTTTTCTGCTTGAAATAGTGAAGATCACTCTCTTGAAGGTAAATTTGCTGATCTTGAATGATGAATTCTCTTTGTGCTTGAATAAGATCACTGCCTTTAAAAGACAAATTTGCTGATAATTATTGTTGATCAAATGAAATGATCAACCTATTTCTTATAGGCATCAAAAGGATACATCGTTTAATCTAACTAGGCCGACTTGTCTTACTATTCAAATTTAGCATGTAACATCTCTTCCTTCTATGTGGGCGATAGCCAACACAATAAGTTTGCACTTTTTCATAGGCAAAGGAAATGCTTAATTTGCTGATTTGGCTAGGCATCGGAAGTAACAAGGCTTACATCGTGCCTTGGGATACAGTTTGCGAATGAAATCTTGACAAGTGGTTAAGGTCTGATTCCAAATAATTTTGCCTTCGATGCTGCTACAGGTCTGATCATGCACAAATATTTACTCAGCTCTGCCCAGGCTGCCTTCAAAAGGTTGGTTGGAAATGCTTCCAACTTAAGCTCAAACTCTTCTTAATCAAAATCGCATATTCTTGAGTTAAATTTTGATCAATGAAGTTATCAAAATCGCTGCCTTTGATATCTTTTACTCAGTCTTAGGATAAACTTCGCTCTGCTTGAAGTCTAAATTAGAATCACTTTGTTGTTGAATTGATGTTTGAAATGAGGTAAAACACTCCTCTATATAGGCATTGATGTATAGAAGGAGATATGTCTTTAAGTCCTAGGCCGACTTGCTTGGAAAATAAAACTTTAATCTTCTCCTTAAGCGCTTTACCCTTGCTCATGATAGCCGACTTAGAGGTCAGCTTTTTGTGCCTCGTTTGCACAAAAGTTTCGGTATTTTATTGCTCATATGCACTATGATTTCAGTAAATTAACCTTCATTTGCACAATAATTTCGGTGTTTTGACATCCAATTACACAATGATTTCAGCATTTTGACATCCAATTGCACAAGGGAGGTGGCAAATTCTTGTTCATTTGCACAAACTTGATTTTGGTTGATCAATATTTTAAGGCTTGTTTTTGTAAACCTGGCAGCATTTTGGCATGCATTTGCACAAGTTGAGCGGCTTTTGACCTTCCATTTGCACATATATTATCTTGCCTTAGGCGATATTTGATGGTTCATTTGCACCAACTTGGCGGCTTTCACCCCTCAGTTTGCACAACTTGATCGGCTTCTAAGTGCTTGTTTGCACAAAGATGGCGGCAATTAGGGGGGTCATTTGCACAACTCCTCACCTAGGCGGGATTTTGTGCTTGGTTTGCACAACTTGGGTGAAATTTAGACCTTCATTTGTACAATTTTGCTTGGTGGGATGCATTTTCTACCTTTGTTTGAACCAAAATCTCTCCTTGCTAGGTCGGCATTTATGCTTCCATTTGCACAAGTTGGGTGTGTAACTAGGAAATCGAGTAAAGGCATCAAAGCGTACAATTAGGTAACCACAAAACGTAAAATGCAATGAAAAGAACTCCTAATTCAATCAGTAGAGATATGAAGACAAGACAATCAAAGTAAACGCAAACCAATGCAAATGTCTCCTCTATGATTCTCCGTTGTCCTTTCTCCTTCAAATTGGATATGTGGATCTCACCTACAAGTGCAAATGCAAGTGAAATTCGCAGCATAAGGTTACTTGAAGCGTGGTTAGCAATGATTGAAGAAAAGCGCTCAATTTATAGGACAAAAGTCTGTAAAATTGAAAAGGGCAATTAGACCAACAATTAGCATGATTATTACAAATTTCATGACAACCTTCTATGTCAAAATAATGGCAAATTGAGAGCAAATTGCGCTCATCACTTATGACATAATTGAGAGGGAAAATACCCACTTGATTATGACAAATTAGGCCTCAAAAATAGCTTCGTGATTTAATGACAAAAATTTAAGCATAAAAAGAGGAGCAAATTAAAAGGAGAAATTAAAATTAATAAATTGCATTTATTAATTTCTCTCACAAAAAGGGACCAATTAGCCAATTAAACAATTAATTTAATTGTGACTCAAAAAGATATTTAGGATAAATGAATAAATTCATTTAACCTAAAGGGAAGTGTTAATAAAGGATCAAATGAATTAATCATTAACCCCTAGAAGATGAACTAGAAATGAACAAGGTCTTGACATGATTAAAGCCAATAAATGATGATGATCGCAATCGAAAGGACAAATGACAAAAACTTGATATCGATATGACATTGGTTGACAAAGACCAATGACGAATTGGTCAAAGATGACAAAAGGACTGCACTGATAAAAGATAATTGATATAGGATAATTGATATAGGATCAATGACTGACTGATCCAAAATTGATGAAGATTGATGACTGATTGAGATCGATGACAAATCGATCGAAGATTGACAACAAGTTGATTTGATGAATGAAGGTTGAACAACAAAAAGATTGACAAAGACTAATGACGAATCAATCAAAATTGATAAAGAAACCAATGATTGAAAATTGAAAGGGATCCAAAATGCTCCAAATCAATTGATAAATGATTGAAAATGACTAAAGATGATCGAAGATGATTGATATTGCAAATGACAAGATTTAGGACAAAACCCTAATTAACATCAATTAGGATTAAAACGTCGTCCAATTGATATGACAGATTGATCACGACCACTGATTGAAAATCAAAATTTGAATGTGAGATTAGAATCGAATAAGAAAAGAATGCAGAAGAACGACACGATGTTGACAAATGATGAAGATCAAATGCGCGACATAGAAGGAATGTCAATAAGACACGAAAAACCCTAAAATAAGGTCACACGAACATGTTAGAGTATGACACCGCAAGCATTGACCATTTTTAGATGCCTATTGTTGAGACATGGACCAGCTAGGACTCTAACCAAGGACCTTCCATACGCTGGTGGAGTGCTCTATCACTGAGCTACTGGCCCCTCTTGGACCAGTCCATCGTCGGTCCGGGTATGGCTTATTTCCAACACCAACACCCCCCCTTAAGCCACACCTCTCGTGTGCTTGGGGCTCCTAGCCTGGATCTGGCTCTGATACCATGTTAAGACATGGACCAGCTAGGACTCGAACCTAGGACCTTCCATACGCTGCTGGAGTGCTCTACCACTGAGCTACCGGCCCCTCTTGGACCAGTCCATCGTCGGTCCGAGTGTGGCTTATTTCCAACACCAACACCTACATGGCGGATTTTGCCCTTTCATTTGCACAAATTCTTGATGTGTATCTTGCCTAAGTCGAGCTAGGGGAAGGCGCAAATTAGATATTAGACCCTCATTCGAGCAAGTTTGGCGGAAATTTGGGGTTTTATTGCATAATCTTGAACTTGAATTTCTCTTTGGTGTGGCAGCATTTGATGGCTCATTTGCACATATACCTCCCTGTGAGTAAGCTTATTCCAAGACCACACATCGAACAAAATCTTAACTTAGCCAAATTTTCACCTCAAGATCATAATGATCCCCATGCTTTCATACTTCCTCATCTTGGGATATTTGTTCACCATTGAAAGCAAATTTGATGACCAATCCTTCAATCTGAACTATGCCACTCTAAAAGCCTAATTTTCACAATCTCAAAACCCTAAGACCTTTCTTGTTTGCAAATGATATCTAGGAGGCTTGATTACTTCCTCAAGCAAAAACAACTTCCTATCTGGAGCTTAACTTAGATTGCTAACCATCTTAATCTTTGAGACCAACGCAGCTGGAAAGCAAAAGAGGGGGGTCCCCATTTGCAATGAGATGATGTGTGAAAAGGTCGCAACACTACCTTTTAGATCCCATTTTATTTTTAATACTTCTAAAACAATTACTCCACATAGGCCTTAATTAATGAAGTCAGCCTGTTCACTTAATTCAGTGCTGCATTTATTCTTTTGTCTTCTAGTGTCTTTTGTTTGCTAGTGCTTTTTGTCTCCTAGTGCGGCTGAGCGGTTTGTCTTACTTGGCAAAAACATTTAATCCTTTTTTGTTTACTTTAGGATTTTGGAGATGTATGAGGAGTGTTGGCTAAGGGATGTTGATTAATTTCTTTCAAAATTCAGGGACCAGCCTGTTGTGACCATTTCACACATCGCCCCATTAGAATGGGGACCCCCTCTTTTTCGCTTAGTTTTGCCTGTTCTTCTCTCTGCTTTTTAGGGTTTTGAGTGAGTGAGGTCTGTCTAGATTAGGGCTAAACCCTGGGGGGTTTCTTTTGAGTGTTATGCTTTTAAGGCCAAGTCCAGTCAAATTTTGAAGTTTGTTAAGTATCTTCCCGAGGGTTGGGATTGAGACAGTGGAGTAAGCCTGTCAGGAAGGGCAGATAGATCTCAGGTTAGGTCTAATCAGGGTTTTTTGAGGTAAATTCAAATTTTGTCGAAGTGTCAACATTTTTGTGTATTCTTGTCTAGGTAAATTTTGACTAAATTTTTGGAAGCAAGATAACTGATCCTGGCCTTGAATATGACCTAACCCTGCCTGGTGAAGTGATTGAAGATTGAAATTATGGATATTTTAGCTAGAGAAGGTGGAATCGCCCCTGTCCCTCTCCCAAGGACCAAGGCGAAAATGTTATTTAATGCATATTTGTCTCTAACTTCCTTTAATTGTTTTGTGCAGGGTCGCCAGGGGAGATAATTGGACGTGAATTGAAGATTTTAAGGATTTTGAAGGTTTGAAGATGATGAAATTGAAGGATTAAGACAAATTTGCTCCTGTCCTCCACTGAAGGACCAGGGCGAAATGATTTATTTTTTGTCATTTTTGGCCTTGGTTGATCAAATTGAAGCGTTAAGGACACAATGAAGGATGAAATGAGCATAATGGAGCATCCAGACTCAGTCAAGAGCAAAGAAAGGTTGGACCTTTTGTCTAGCAAGATAAAATCGCTCCTGTCCCTCACCAAGGGACCAGAGCGATTTTCTTCACACACACCTTTTAGGACCTTTCCTAGACTTGGGCTCTCGTTCATGGCTTGTAAAAGGATGATATCTTCCCCAGCAAAGGGATTTCGATTTAAAAAATGAAAAGATTTGGCCTTGAGGACAAAAAGCGCTCCTATCCCTCACTGAAGGACCGGAGCTTGAATTCCAAGTTTGCATTATCCTCACAAGATTTAAGTGATTTCGCAATTTGGAGAAGTCAAGGGAAGTATGTTTTATTCGTTGAGAAGAACTTGAGTAGGCCACCATGAAGAAAATCAACCCAAGTTGCAATAGGCGCTCCTATCCCTCTCCAAGGGACCAGAGCGATTTTCTCACAAGGCAAATATCTTGCAAAGTTAAGGCAAGTTTCACGTTCGAAATAAATGAAGGAGGACGTAATCGGTCCATTGGAGATAATTTCGAAGACTAACAAAGCACAAGTGAGCCTATAATTGCAAAATCGCTCCTGTCCCTCACCAAGGGACCAGGGCGAAAAACACATTATTTAGCTTCCCCTTCCAAATTTGGACGAATCCAGGCCAAGGCGCGAGATTGCAATGATATTTAAAGTGCTTCAAGAAGAAAAGAAGTTGCAAAGACCACAAAATTCGATGAAAATTGGCTAGGGCGCTCCTGTCCCTCTCCAAGGGACCAGAGCGAAATGTTCAATATGCCTAATAGCTTAACATTTTGGAATGCTACTATCGTTTCCAAAGACTCAAGAGGGAATGGGGAGTGATATTCTACGTCTAGAAAGTAATTCAAGGTTGATACGATCAAGAATTTGTGCAATCAACTAAAAGGCACTCTTGTCCTTCACTCAAGGACCAAGGCGATTTTCATAAAATCAATCTTTTCCCTTCAAAACCACGTCAAGGCAAGATTATGCAAAGTGAGAAATGTCTTTAGAAAGATGGTGAACAAGGAATTGCCCCCAATAATCAGCGATCCTAGACTCAATTGTAAAATTCACTCCTGTCCTTCACTAGAGGACCAGAGCGAAAATCTTTGGAAAGCACATTTTTGTCTTGAAAAAGCGAGTTGAACATGCACGTTTGAGACGAATGGAGATCATTGCTTACCCCTAAACTTGAATTGGCGATTTAAAAGACTAAGACCAAGGACAAAAGATGAAATCGCTCCTGTCCTTCACCAAGGGACCAAGGCGAAAATGCTTTAAGGCAAGCTCCTTCCAAAGATCATATGAATTGAACTTTAAGTTCCAGATAAAATGCCATTTTGGACGCCAAAGGTGAAGCTTTGAACGTGAAAATAAGAAATGCAAGGTCTAAAAATGCATGGACGCTCCTGTCCCTCTTCAAGGGACCAGAGCGATGTTATTGATATCCATTATTTTCCCCATGCTTGAGCGCTTGTTTCAAACAAATCGCATTAAATGCTAAATTCGCTAAAACCTTGAAATATTTTAATTAAATTGGCATTTAATAAGGTTGCGTTGATATTTAATAATTGATTTAAGCCTTAGAAAATCGTTTTTTTTATTATTATTAAGGCCTTTTGAAATTAATTATTATTAATTTAAAATGAAAGATAGAGCGCTTGGGATATCATTTTAATATTTTTTGCAAAGTCGGCCTCTTCTTTTATTAATTTTTATTTATTTTGAGGCCTATTTCACCAAGTCGGCCTATGGGAAATGAAGTTGTAAGCGCCTATATAGTAGGGGTATTTTGAGCGATGTTAATCATCATTCATCCATTCATTCAAAGTCCGATTTTGAAGAACTAGAAGGAGTGCAAAATCTGGTTCAAGTGGAGCGAATTTTGTTGAAGGTTAAGGGTGGTGGAATTGATGCTTGAGAAGTCTAGAGGAAAAGCATTTTGCTAAAGGGAGAGCCTTGACCCACATTTTGCCTAGCGAACTTGCTTAATTTTGCATCATTTCTTAGAATTAGTTCTCAAGTAGAGGTATGGCGTAAATCTTCCTAACCCAATGTTGAAATTTTGAATTTTGAATTTCAAATTGTGTAGTTATATTTAGGAAATGATAATTCAAAGATTTATCATGAAGTTTCCTAAATTTAAAACTTAAATCTAGTCTATATTTCTACGTTGCGAAGTATATTGCTCATTATGAAATGTTGTGTAGGTATCAAGATGGCGACCCCAAAGGCAGGAGCATCCACTAGTCGTCCAGCTCTCATGAAGGAAGATCAAAAGAATGAAGAATTGGAGACCAAGATCATGTCAAAGTGGAGCAACATTGGAGATACCAACTTGGGAAACTTCAATGTGAAGAAGTTTCGAGAGGTCCCTTACATTGGAAAGCCATCACCTGTTGCAAAGAGAATAATTGAAAGTGGTATCATCAAGGCGGCCGGTTTCCCTCCAGTAGTCCAGTGTCATGAGCTGATGATCGAGTGTGCTCGCCATTATGACCCACAATCAAGATCGATCGTGTCTAAAGAAGGAAACGCTTTGGCTTACCTTTCAGAGGAGGCTATAAGTGAGGCTCTCCATCTTCCAGAGCATAGGGATATGATTTACAAAAACTTAGAAGGAGCCAGGTCCATGTACGAAGATGATCCAGACACTTGCTTGAGCATCATTAATAAGAATTGGTTACTCAAAAGTCGTCCTCGCCTGAGCAAGATTCCCAACACACCACATAGGATCGACTTCCAGGAGGAGTACAGAGATTTGATAACTTTGCTCAACCGAGTTACAGGGGCTCCTCAAGCCTTCTATTTTGAGAAGTGGATGTTCTACTTCATCCAAGTGATAGTTCAAGGAAAAGGAACAATTCATTGGGCTAGAATGATTAGCCATTGCTTGGACGTGCAGTTAAGAAGACTAAAGGCTACCAAGTCATTCCACATGAGCTCGTACATCATATATGCCTTGATCAGGAGTTTTGAATATGCAGGACTACCTCACAGAGGAGTGATCGGAAGAGGGCCCGGGGAAGTCAGAGTTTGTGACTCTTACGTCCATTTGCATCATCTGCCTGGAAGTGACTACAAGTTAGTCAATGACACCTTCACGATGAACATCACCAGGACATTGCAAGGCGGGATTCACAACCGGCTATCTCAAGATGCACAAGAACTTGTAAAAAGGTATGGTGCTTGGTTTATCCAATCCCAGAAGTTTACATATATTAGAGTTCATGGGTGTCCTTCACCTCCATATATGTTGCCGAGATATCCGACAGACAGGATAGTGCTACTTGAGGTGACTAGGCAGTTGGCAGCTTATGCGAAGGCATTCAGACACAGGCATGGAAATGGAATTCCTGTGCCTATCATACTAGGAAATTCAGTTGAGGTATGTCCTAATGCTCTAGCCATGGATGACGCAGAAAGGGAGTTGGCCTTATATTCATTTTCATTCTTTGCCTTGAGAGAGAGTTTTGATCCTTATGGGTATATAGAAGAGACAGTTGGTAGAAAGTACAAGCATGAATTTCAGCTAGAGGACTTTTGGATGAATCTCTCAGATGATTTTGAAGTAAAAAGAAAGATGCATTCCAGATTGCCTTTAGATTTCATCAGGAGATGCAAAGTCTACAGAGTGGCCGATCAAGCTCAGGAAAGTGGCAGACATCTCCAATCATCTTATGACTGAGAAAACAAAGCAATGAGGATAGATTGGAATGAGCCTGAGGTTTTGGATCTAGATGCTTTGATGGCTCCAGTTTTGTCTTGTACTCGCAGATGGGTTGATGTGCAACATCAAAAGTTGAGAGAACAGAACATATCTATGACTTTTACTTTGGAGGAAAGACCAGGGGAAGGAGGAGCAAGTGTAAGTGAAGGCAATCCTCATCCCAGAGGCACAAGCGAAGCCAACCTTCGAAGCGCAAGTGAAGGCAATCCTCATCCTAGAGGCTCGAAGAGGAAAGAGAGACCTGAGAAAAAGGAATCCTCCAAGAAGCAGCAAGAGGCCAATCGAGATCGCTCATCCGGCACATCTTCTCGACATGAAAAAGGGACAAGTCAAGTTGTAAGACAAGAGAAAAGGACACTTGAAGTGGAGGAATCTATGGAATCAATGGTACAGAATGATAAGCACGAAGAAGGACAGGCACCTCAACGTTCATCAAGTCAATCTCCCCAAGTCAATGAGCTACATGAAGACAAGAATGATGATGAAGTGACATCTCCTCTCCGAGAAGAAGAAACATTGCCTAAAGAGATACAAGTTAGAGAGACGAGATCTACTATTCCAGATTGGCTGAAGGAGAGACTCACAAGGGTGATTGTGATCGAGGACGAAGATAATGTGATTGACTTGGAGAGTCTTGTAGGGAATTCTCAGGAAGTAACAGAGAAAAGGAAGGCCACTAAGATGTCCAAGATGATCAGAGATGAGACAGGATCCAGGAAATTGCAGATAGCTACACCAGCAGTGGACAAGTATGAAGGTGAAATCCTCGCAGAAGAATATGATGTAGAAACATTTGAGCTTGGTCCACTCACTGCTGAGCAAACATTGGATGAGGCAACTGATTCATTTGAGGCACTAAAAGACAAGCTTAAGGAAGAAATGGAGAAAAATAGAAAGCTTGAAAGAGAGGTCGGTGCATGGAGAGGCTACTTTAGCCATCTCAATCAGCCTTTGGGACGTTAGGATCCAGCAGTGTCTCCTGTGCAAGCACTTCCTCTTGAATCAGTTAGTGAGGCAGAGAGAGTCAAGAGCTTGGTCCAGCTTATGAGCTCTTGGATTGACAAATCCCATACAGTTGCCATTGAATTTGCAACAAGAATGATGCAGACAATTCACAGAGCTATCCAGGTTCTTGAGATCATCCACAACCTAATGATAACAGTAGCCGCCTTTGACCATACTAGAGATGTTATCATTCCTGTTCTACAAGTAATCAGGCAAACACCAAGGAAGATCCTAGCACAAGAAAGGGTAATGGATGGAGGAGTTCATAATTTACTCCAATGGTCAACCCTACTTCAGATGAAGGAAGTTCTTTTTGAAGACATCAGCACCAAATGCAATCAAGTTGAAGAGGTCATCCATTCGATTCAGGACAAGGTGTTTGAGGTATTATGTACTATTCTTGGCAGAAGGATCGAAGTTGAGACAGATGTGGATCTTCAAGAGTTGGAAGAAAGAGTCAAGGTCATCTTTTGCAAAGATGAGAGTGTTATCACAGATGAGCAACGAGATCAAATGTTTGCCACTATGCTCCTGATTGAGAAAATCAAAGAACTTGAACCTGGATGGGATGCGGCTCTTCTCAAGGCTTTCGATCAGGTCATCCACTTGGAGGAACGAATGAGGAATCTTCCTGAGATTCCTATTGCCGAAATTGAAGGAATTGTGTCTAGATTCATTGCATATGCTAAGAAAGAGCATTGGAAAGGGAATAAGGTTCTAGAAGAAAGGTTGTTATAGATGATGTGGCACCTTAATTATCATTGGTCTATGTTTCCTAGATTTTTGTGCCAAGTAAATATTTGGCTATGCATTTAATATTGTTCAATAAAAAGGAGACTTTTTGTAATAAACCCTAATTAGGGTTTAGGTGTCAAAATCTCAGCCATTGATCTTCTTTTGATCTGGGTCGTTCATTGTAATTGAGGATGCTATATATACCCTCACTCATTTTCATTTTGTCATGAGAGATTAGATGATTTGCAATTAGAAGTTAGAAGATTAGAGCTTTTTGAGAGAGGAAAGTTATTTTGTAGCAAGATTGAGCATTGAAGAAAGAATTTCAAACAATTGTTGTCTATGTTGGCTTTGGGATCAATAAAATATTGAAGTTATGGTGTTTTATTGCAATTCTTGTGGCTATCTTCATGGTTGTTTACTTTCTTGAATCATTCTCAGTCAAAGTAGTATTTAAGCTTGAAGGACTAAGTGTTGGGCTTGATCTTTGGTGAGATTCACATTCCAAACCACTAGCTTCTTACTGATGGTAAGGACGCCTTGTGTGGTAAACTGGAAATATTTGGATTGCTTAAACCTTCAATCATTATTGAACTATTGATATGTACCTTCATGGTAGTGTCTATGATTCTTGATGATTTGAAAATCAATAATCACCTTAGAAGATCGCATCAATCTCAGTAGAGTTGTAATTCCTTGGCAATACTGAGATTGGTCGAATCCTACCAAGTCTAGCCTACATTGAAGTCATTCTTAAGATTAGATTAGAATCTATCTCTTGCAAACCCTACCTTTTGATCTTTTTGGAATTCATTAGTATTAGGAAATTTTGTTCTTGCAAATTCGGTAACGTAAGGCCCCTTGATGAAACAGCATTCACAACGACCACTGGTGCTTATCCACACGTAGAGACCCTACATCAAAGAACCTTGGAGTCATCCTGATTGATCCTTTTTCGCGACATCTTCAGCAATCAGAGGCTTTATTCAAGAGAGGATAAGGTACCCTTGGGTATTTTATTCTGTGTTAGGCAGTGTACAAAATACACGTCAACACAGACCTAGGAAGAAAAGGACATGACAATCCTCCCTCCCCAAGCAATTTCAAACTCATGTGCTCAAATATCTCCACCCCTTCTCAAGTGGCATCCTCAAGTGGAAGATTCTTCCATTTCACCAAATATTCTGGAATGACCTTGTTCTTTAACCTCCTCTCCCTCATATCCACGAGGGCTTTGAGCTCCAAAACCAATTTCCCTTCATCATCAAGGGTTGGCAGCTCTAATGAACATATCAAATGTTGTCCAAGGGCCTTCTAAGGCATGAAACATGAAATTTTTTATTAATCTTGCTGTTTTCTAGGATTTTCAGCTCGTATGCAACCTCTCCTATCTTTCTTATGATCTTGTAAGTCCCATAAAACTTCACCAAATATTCTGGAATGACCTTGTTCTTTAACCTCCTCTCCCTCATATCCACGAGGGCTTTGAGCTCCAAAACCAATTTCCCTTCATCATCAAGGGTTGGCAGCTCTAATGAACATATCAAATGTTGTCCAAGGGCCTTCTAAGGCATGAAACATGAAATTTTTTATTAATCTTGCTGTTTTCTAGGATTTTCAGCTCGTATGCAACCTCTCCTATCTTTCTTATGATCTTGTAAGTCCCATAAAACAAAGTCTTTAGCTTCTCTGCATCATTTTCCTTGAGGAAAGATTGTCTATAGGACTATAATCTCAAGAAAACCATTCCTCCTACCTCAAAAACTCTCTCTAATCAGTGGTGATCAGCATACACCTTTTTTCTGGTTTTGTGACTACTGTAGGTTCTCTGCATTTACAATATCTAGGCTTTGTTCAATCAAATCTCTAGCCCCAAGAACTCTACTATCCACACAAATCAAATCCATGAATGTGTAATGTCCCCTTTTAAGAAAAATTAATTAGTGAACAATTAGCCTAGTTTCCAAGTTCTCCTAAAGGCTAATTGGTGAGCAAGAGGGAACTCCAAAGTTATTGGAGAGCATAGGATCAGTCTTTGCTAAGTTGTGGTTCATGGCAGTGAGTTCAGTTGTTCTTGGTGACTCTCATGTTGCTTTTAATTTCCAACCTTTTGGGATCTCTCCAAACTTCTTGGGGGAGCATGCTATATTTAGTCACTCAATTACTTCAATTTAGTGTCTTATAACTATAGTATCACTTTGGTATGGTCAGAATTGTATATTTGTCTCATTTATATACTTTCACAACTTGGCTTAACTATCGAGTTATTAAATAATTATTCACTTAAGTTGTCTTTAATTTCAGTTATTGCATAGCACTCCGCTAAAAAGTGAAATTGGTCGGCTTGTCGCCTAATGCATTACCTTCAAGTTGTTGCATTATAATTAATGGTCCTAAACACCGTATGCTCTCACCTTGCCCATCTCGGGAACTCAGTGATTAGAAAGTGGAAAGGACATTGCATTTTTTGAATTTTCTCGTTTTCAGTTGGTAAATTTTCAAAAAAAAAAATAGCGGTGTATATTACAAAATGAAGGAGTATCATATTCATAACTATAAAGTGCCTTGAAAGGAGTCATACTTATAGACATGTGATGAGTAGAATTAAAGCAATACTCCCCAAGGTGGAGCCATGTCATGCCTCGATCTAATATCAAATGAACAGCAGATAATAATATGAAATTGTCTTACACAAGTAAGTCTTCACAATTTCATTGATCGTAGAACATGCTACAATCGTTTGTATTCAGCAGTCAGGATATTGCAAGATAGAGATGATGAGACTTGCTATGTAATAAACAGCACTTGATCGATCTTCCCCCACTTAGCAATAGTGATCTCCTCTAGGACGGGATGGAGAATTAGTTAGGATAAACAATAAAGAATTAGAGGAGTGGGTTAAGCATGAAGAGGCATGAGGTTGGTAGGAAGGGACACTTCCCACTTCAACTGTCACAACTTTAAAGGAAAAGATCATAACCCTCCACCCCCAATGGAGGAATACAAAAGAAAACACCCAGCATTTAAGGGAGGCATCGAAGAGGAGCAGATTAGATACAGATCACCAAATTTTAGGCATGCAAGAGCTAATAGTATATCTCTAATTCAGTATGAAGTGCTAAGGCAGCATAATGAAACTTATTTATAATTATTCTCTTATATATATTAGCCATACAAGAGCTAATATTATATCTCTAATTCAGTATGAAGTACTAAGGCAGCATAACGGATCTTATTTATAATTATTCTCTTATGAACGATATGTATGCAACTCGCAATATAGGAAGATGAAATTACTATATGATCTCTTATATATATATATATATATATATGGGGAATAATGTATAAATGTTTATATGTTTGTTGAAGTGTTGAAATCACCCATCGGAAGGATAATAAGGGAATACAAGGAGGGGAACAGTTATGAGGTCCTCTCCTAAGCACGCCACCTCATGCTGGTGACTGATAGTCCCATGAGGCTAAGGGGGCACAAGGAGTTCTTGCTCTAGAACTTTAGGAGGGAAGGATTTTTGGGACACACTATTGTAGTTCCCCAAACCCCTACCATGGCTGGCCCTTGGATTTAGGAATCCCAATCATAGGGAGAAGGATATCCCAATCATAGCAAGATAGGGGGAATGGCTATAGGACTATTCACTAGGTACACCCCCTCGTATGGATGGCAAGGGCCACGAGGCCAATGAGGATGGCATATCTGTTCTTGGGCCTAGGGTAGAGGATCATTCAAGCACCCTAATATGCCTCCTTATCCTAACTCTCCTATGGTTGAATTCCATTAATGAATTAGATATATCATAAGACTAAGATAATGTTCCTAACCCTAGTACGAAAGATCTATTTTATGGATTATGCTTTCAATGAGCTTGGAATTGTGATTTTAGAGCAATTACAAAAAGGGGACATTACAAGCCACTTAGCCTAAGTTGTTTGTTTCCTTGTAACATAGTTCCTCAAGTACCCTTCTATACATTTGTTCACAATATTCTTTGCACAATGATTTGAGGATGGTAGCTAGTGCTTCAAATCAATTCCATGTCTATCAATCGAAAAAGCTCTTGCAAAACAAGCTGATAAATATGTTACGCTGTCACTCACAATGTTTCTTGTCAGCCTGTTGACGTGTATTTTGTACACCATCATACACAGAATAAAATACCCAAGGGTACCTTATCCTCTCTTGAATAAAGTTTCCGAATGCTGAAGATATCGCGAAAAGGATCAATCGGAGAAACTTCAAGGTTCTTTGATGTAGGGTCTCTACGTGTGGACAAGCTCCAGTGGTATGATGTGATTTGCTGGGATCACAAGGGGGACTTACATGTGATGATTGAACTTCCGATCTGCTTTGCTGGACACAGGCTCTTACTAACTTAGATTTGAAAAAAAAATGAAAAAAGGATAAGGGCGAAGAGAGGATCTAATCCTAATACTAAGAATGTAGGAGCAATGACTTGATTTTTGATGAAACTCTAACTAGGTCTTGTTTTGACATCAATGGAACATCTACACAAGGCTAGTGCGATCTTCTAAGGGAAGCTTTATGATGTTCAAATCATCACCGCAGGCATAGACACCATCCAAGTTGATGCATATCAATGAAGAAGCGACAAATTGAAATTGAGCTTAAGCTAAATGATTCCAGTTGACTACACAAGGCAAGTCTGCAATCAACAAACTGCTAGTAGTATGGATGTACGAATTCCACCATTAATCAATCACATTTCCTCCATTCATCTAATCATCTACCATCTAAGATTGAAGACTCAACAAGAAACCATGCAAATTGCAAGAAAACGACATATTTCACCATTACTTCAATGAAAATGGAGTTTGTTTACAATCAATGGCAACAATTTCTTGCCTTGTCCTCCTATTCTACTCTAATTGCTATTCTATCAATTTCTAACTACTCTCTATCTACTAACTGCCTTCAACTATTTACAACTCTCTCTAATTCCCCCTTTTACAAAATGAAATGTCAGGGCTTATATAGTGCCCACAATACAATTTGATGGCTTAGATCAATTCAAGATCAATGGCCAAGATTTTACAATGAAAACCCTAATTAGGGTTTGTTACAACCATTACATAACATTTAATGCTTGACCAATGATAAAATTGTATTGCTTGGACACATGTCCTCTCTAGAAAAATCGACCAATGGATAGCCAGGGTAGGTACATCGGAGTTTGTGCCACCTTCCATGAGTTAAGTACATTGAATCTGGACATGCTGAGATGGACCTCACTGATTGGAGACGTGATGACTAGGATGCCACCTCATCTGACACTTGTAACTTTGGTAAATATTCAACTTGATGTTGTTGAGAAGCTTGCTTTAATTAATTCATCTAGAATTATTTGCTTCTTCAACGAGCCCTTGTTCTAACTCCTTGTGTCCTTGATGTGCAGGATGATGATGTACCTCGCCTTGGAACGCTGGATTGAAAGAGGTTGCCCATGTCCTTACTTGATCGTCCTGGCGAAGACCGTCCTGGATCCGGCTTGATTTTCCTTGAAGAGATCTCCATTTGATGCCTACACAACATTTCAAAATTAGTACCATGATTTTGCAATACATAACATAAATTAGAGAGCAAATTTTAGGAAACTTAATGATAAGTCCTTTATTAATCATTTCCTAAAAACGACTATTGAGCTATGAATTCAAAATTCAAAATTTAAGGCTATGAGGATCAAAATTCAAAATCAAAACAATAAATCCATATCGCCATACCTCACTTGAGAGCCTAACTCTAAAAAATAAAGGAATTCGCCTAGGCAAAATTTGAAATAAGATGGTCTTCAACATGATCTCCCTTCAAAATAGCAATTTCGCCACCTTTCAAGTTTTTGACGAGTTCGCACCAATAGAATTTTCAAGTTCGCACCCCTTTTGAATATAATTTGCACCTCTTTGTCTTCCTTAAATCGCACTTGAGATGATAAAATAACAATGTGAAAATAATGATCTTCACCACCCTCCTTTATAAGTGCTTACCTCTCATCATTATTTAGGCCGACTTTTGTAAAAATAAAGCAATTATAAACGATTTTTTAATAAATAAGAAAGGCCGACCTTCATAAAACAATAAAATACCAAGCGCTCTATAATAATTAATTAATTTGCCATCGTTTTTAATTAATAAACTTCGATTTTTTTTACAAGGCAAAAATTAATTAATATTTAAATGCTATTTTTAATTAAATTTTCAATCTTATCGAATTTTCTAGCATTTAAATAAATTCAAAAATGTGTTTGAGCGCCAAAATATTTTGAAGATGGAAAGATACGTACCTCATCGCCCTGGTCCCTTGGAGAGGGACAGGAGCGATCCATCAACTGGGTCTTGATTCTTGCAATTTCGACGTCCAAAGTATTTATTTCCACGTTGAATTAGACATTTTTGCTAGGATCTTTGAGCTTAATTGACTTGTTTGTGCAAATGAATGCATCTCATGACTATTATCGCCCTAGTCCCTTGGAGAGGGACAGGAGCGATCCATCAATTTTTACTTGAAATTCTCCGTCCTTGATATCAACTTCTCCTTTATTACCTTTCAAACAACGCTTTGAACCCTTTGCAAGTTTGTTTTGTCATGATCTCCGAAGGAAAATGAGTGCTTTGGCAAATATCGCCCTGGTCCCTTCCTGAGGAACAGGAGCGATCTTAGTGTCCTGGCTCAAATTTGCAAACTTTTGATCTTTGTTCTTCGTTCATTGTCTTCCAAAGGACGTCCTTTACTTCGCCAATCCTTGCATTGTCTTGATTTTGAAGGAGCATGAGTGTTTTTGTAAAAATCGCCTTGGTCCTTGTCCAGAGGACAGGAGCGATATAGGCTCTATAGCTCATTTGATAACATTTTGACGTTAAAAACCTTTGAATATCATCTTCAAAAGACACCTTGGACCTTGTGTGATCTCGAAAAACTTTGACTTGGCATGAATTTGGAGAAAAAAATGAAGGATCCTAAGCAAATCGCCCTGGTCCCTTGGAGAGGGACAGGAGCGATATAGCTTCTGTATTCAATTTGATGATTGTTTAACGTTTAACCCTTTTGCATATCACCTTCTAATCATGCCTTGGACCTCTTATGACTTTGCAAAACCTTGACCTTACGTGATTTTTGCATGAATTAGTCAATACATTCAATATCGCTCTGGTCCCTTCCCAAGGGACAGGAGCGAACTTCAATACTTTGAGCTTATGCTTGCGTTCTCCAACTTGTAATTGCCATCATCGTGTAAAACGTAGTCTTTTGATCCCCCTTGATCGCTTGATGCTTATTTATCTTTTGAAATCCATGCCTTTATGCAAATTTCGCTCTGGTCCCTTCCTGAGGGACAGGAGCGAACTGGGGATTTGAGTGCCAATTCCTTCAACGTGACGACCTTTGTAACCTTGTGCTTGATGGAGATGCCTTGAAATACCTTTACCACCTTGTTCTTCATCTTGGAATGCCTTGAATTTGGAGGAACAACAATATAACCATTATATCGCCCTGGTCCCTTGGAGAGGGACAGGAGCGATCCTAGCTCTGTAGGCTTCATTTCACTTCGTCATGTTCAAAACTTATATTCGACGGATTCGTAATGTTCCATTCCATTCATCTATACCTTGAGATTGGTTGTAACTTGGCAAGAAAATCATCTACAACAAAAATCGCTCTGGTCCCTTCCTGAGGGACAGGAGCGAACTTAAGCATTTAGGGTCCTTGCTGACGTTTCAAAATCTTCAATTTGTCTTCAATGAGTTCATTTCACCCTGTTTCTTGCCTTCAAACTTATAACTTGCTTGATTTTCGTCCAGAACATGCCCTATGAAGAATATCGCTCTGGTCCCTGGGAGAGGGACGGGAGCTACAATGTACTTCGCCCTGGTCCCTTCCTGAGGGACAGGAGCAATTTTGGCATTCTGGACCACTCTCCTTCGTGTCGGCACTTGTTGTGACCATTTCACACATCGCCCCATCGCAAATGGGGACCCCCTCTTTTTGCTTGTTTTTCGCTCGTTTTCGCCTTCGTTTTTAGGGTTTTGTTAGTTAGTTAGTTGTCTGGATTTAGGGCCAAGCCTTAGGGTTTTAAATTTTGCCTTTTCAAGCCAAAATCCAGTTGTTTTTTGAGAGCTTTTGAGCTTCTTTTCTAGAATGCAAATTTTGAATGCAATGATTTCGCCAAAATGGTCTAATTTTCAATTGGAATGTTCATGCAGAGCTTAAATTTGTCTAAGTGTTGAAGATGAAATGTGAATTTTTGTCTGATTGAATATTTTGACCAAATTTTGACTTTTTTGAATTTTGATCCCGGGCATTGGAATTGATTTGTTTTCGCCTCGTGAAGTGTTAAAATGTGAAAAATCTTGTTATTTTGGCCTGTAGGAGCAAAATCGCTCCTGTCCCTCAGTGAAGGACGGGAGCTCATTTTCAAATATCTCATCATCCTTGCAGAGTCCAGACAAATTTTACGTTTGAAGTGATGGAGAACGGCGAGATCTTTCCATTGAATATAA
This sequence comes from Cryptomeria japonica, assembly GCF_030272615.1. Taxonomy (NCBI): domain Eukaryota; kingdom Viridiplantae; phylum Streptophyta; class Pinopsida; order Cupressales; family Cupressaceae; genus Cryptomeria; species Cryptomeria japonica. The sequence goes on from NC_081410.1 coordinate 98,107,941, forward strand.
ATTGAAGATTTTCATGAGCACAGAAATGCCTCCAGGAGGAAAATCGCTCCTGTCCCTCAGTGAAGGACCGGAGCTACAATTTAAATTTCGTCTTGTCCTTGCAAGATTTTGAAAACTTAACAATTTGAAAGGGTCCGAAGGAAGATACTTTGCCAAATGAATATAATTTGAGATGCAAAAACGAAGGAGAATGACCTATATTGACCAAATCGCTCCTGTCCCTCTCCAAGGGACCAGGGCGAAGTACCTTGTAGCTCTCGTCCCTCTCCCAGGGACCAGAGCGATTTCCTTCATTTTGCAAAATCCAGACAAGGGTCAAGGCAAGTTTACGTTCAAAAACAAAGGAGAACATGAGATGAACGCATTGAATATAAATTGAAGATTTTTGGGACGTCCATACCAGTGTTAAATGCCTAGTTCGCTCCTGTCCCTCAGGAAGGGACCAGAGCGATTTTTGATATAATTGCTTTTCTTGCAAAGTTACAAATGATGTCGAGGCATGGACGAATAGAGTGAAGAAGGACGAGTCCGTTGAATATAAACTTGGAACATGGCAAAGTGAGATGAAGGCCACAAGGGAAGGATCGCTCCTGTCCCTCTCCAAGGGACCAGGGCGATACAATAATGATAATACTCCCTACGCAAGTTCAAGGTCGTTCCTCCAAAGTTCAAGGTCGACACAAGTCAAGACAAGGTGGCGAGGGACATTTCAAGGCATCTTCATCATGCGCAAACACTCAAGGGACGTTAAAATGAAGAAATTGACACCATATAACATAGATCGCTCCTGTCCCTCAGGAAGGGACCAGGGCGATGTTAGATGTATTGGCCATTTCAGGCAAAATTTACGTAAGGACAATATGTTGCAATGTTCTGGAGGGTCCATGGTATGACAACAAGATGATAAACAAGAATTTTGAACGTGAAATGATCATCATTTTGAGCATGGAGACTATATCGCTCCTGTCCCTCTCCAAGGGACCAGGGCGATTTGCTTTGGATTCCTTGTTTTGCTTCAAGTTCAAGCTAAGTCAAGACGTCCTAAGATTGCATATGGTCCAAGGCATCGTTTGAAGATAATTCGCAAGGGTTTTGAACGTCCAAACATCGCCAAGTAATGTAAAAGCCCCATATCGCTCCTGTCCTTTGGACAAGGACCAAGGCGATACTATCAAAAACGCTCACGTTCCTTCAAGGTCAAAGCGAAGCGAGGTTAGGAAGTGCGAAGGACGACGTTTGGAGGACATCGCAAAGGAGATCAAAGTGTAAGGTTGCCAAGGTCAAGGAGAAAACGTAGGATCGCTCCTGTCCCTCTCCAAGGGACAAGGGCGATGGTCCCTTTAATACGTCAAACACATAATGAAGACAAATGGAATAAGCGCGAAAGGAATGAGCATAGATGTTATTCGCCTTACAATAGAAGTTCGAAGGTCAAAAGATACAAGATGAACGTGAAGACATGGAGATCGCTCCTGTCCCTCTCCAAGGGACAAGGGCGATGTTAGGCAAAACACATGATATTCTTTGAAAATCACGTTAAGACAAGGACGCACAAGGTTCTAAATGACATTTGGAAGATGATACAAGGAAAGGATCGTACCAAAATGGAGAATTCCAAGCAAAAACCTTAGGATCGCTCCTGTCCCTCTCCAAGGGACCAGGGCGATAATGGTCATAAGATGCACTTGCTCGCACAAGAAAGAAATTCAAATTCGAAGGACCACCAGATGATCGATTTGGAACGTGGGAATGAAGGAGTTGAACGTTGAAAACACAAGAATCAAGACCAAGATCATGGATCGCTCCTGTCCCTCTCCAAGGGACCAGAGCGATGAGGTACGTCCCTTTATTTTCATATTTTTGGCGCCAAATTAAACAATTCAAATTTCCTTAAATGCTAAATCGATTTAAAAATTGAAAATCCATTTTTATTTGGCATTTAATATGGCGTTATCTCTTATTAATTATTTTTTGCCTTTATTAAAAATCGAAATTCTCATTTAAAAAACGCAAGGCATTAATAGTTAATTATTTAATTAATAAAAAATCGATTTCAAGCGCTCATTTAAGGAGGTCGGCCTTGTCATTTCATTGCAAATCATTTAAAAAATGGTTTTATTTTATCAAGTCGGCCTAAGGGATAAATCGATTGCAAGCGCTATATAAGGGGAGTGGAATTATCATTTTCTACATCATTATTTTACCTTCCTTCATGCGAATTGAGAAGAAGTGAGGATAGTGCGAATATTATCCAAGGTGGCATAGACACTTCAAAGGTGGTGCGAGTTTCATTCATCCAAGGGTGGCGCGCTTAGTTATCAAAAGGTGGTGCGATTTCAAACCAAAGGTGGCGCTAATATCATCAAATATAGAGTGCGAATTACGTTGAAGACCAAGGGTGGTGCGAATTTGAAGACCACACCAAGCGCGAACTTGAGGATACATTGAGGCGAATTTGCTAAGGACTTGGAGACCACACCAAGGCGAATTTGAAGATCCATTTGAGACCACGTCCAAGGCGATAATTGAAGATCACATTCTCTCCAGAGGTGGCGAAGTCAATTTTGAGGAGATCATATTGAAGATTATCTTATACCTCAAATTTTGCCTAGGCGAATTTTGTTTTTGCATTCTAGAGTTAGCTCTCTATCGAGGTATGGCGATTTATTATTATTGCTTTATTCATTCATCGTCATATTTCAAATTTTGAATTTTGAATTTTAAATCTCTTGGCTCAATCGTTGTATTTTAGGAAATGATAACTCTAGAGACTTATCATGAGGTTTCCTAAAATTTATCTCTCTTATTTACGTTATTTATTGCAAAATCTATTTCTTATAATGGAATGTTGTGTAGGTATGGCGACCCCAAAGGCGGGAGCATCCACCAGTCGCTCGGCTCTCATGAAAGAAGATCAGAAGACCGAAGAAGTGGAGACCAAGATCGTGTCCAAGTGGAGCAACATTGGAGATACCAACTTGGGGAACTTTAGCACGAAGAAGTTCCGGGAGGTCCCTTACATCGGCAAGCCATCACCTGTCGCCCGGAGAATAATAGAGAGTGGCATCATTAAGGCGGCCGGTTTTCCTCCAGCTATTCAGTGCCACGAGTTGATGATCGAGTGTGCCCGTCATTACAATCCACAGTCCAGGACAATTGTGTCCAATGAGGGAAACACTTTGGCGTACCTTTCGGAGGAAGCCATAAGTGAAGCCTTCCATCTTCCAGAGCACAGGGACATGATATACAAGAGCATTGAAGGAGCCAGATCAGTGTACGATGATGATCCAGATGCTTGCCTAAGCATAATCAACAAGAACTGGCTACTCAAGAGTCGTCCCCGTCTGAGCAAAGTACCGAACACACCACACAGGATTGATTTCCAAGAGGAGTACAGAGATTTGATTACCATGCTCAACAGAGTCACAGGAGCACCTCATGCCTTCTATTTTGAGAAATGGATGTTTTACTTCATCCAGGTGATTGTTCAAGGAAAGGGTACAATACATTGGGCTAGGATAATTAGCCATTGCTTCGACGTACAGTTGAGAAGACTCAGGGCTACTAAGTCCTTCCACATGAGTTCATACGTCATCTATGCCTTAATCAGGAGCGTTGAGTACGCAGGACTACCTCACAGAGGAGTGATTGGAAGAGGACCCGGCGAGGTCAGAGTTTGTGAATCCTATACCTACTTGCATCATCCACCAGGGAAGAACTACAAGTTAATCAATGATACTTTCACGATGAACATCACAAGGACGTTGCAAGGAGGGATTCACAACAGATTATCTCAGGATGCCCAGGAATTCATCAAGAGGTACGGTGCTTGGTTCATTCAGTTTCCCAAGTTCACTTACATTAGAGTGTATGGATGTCCTTTACCTCCATACATGTTGCCGAGGTACCCGACAGACAGAATTGTGTTACTTGAAGTAACAAGGCAGTTGGCAGCATATGTGAAGGCATTCAGACACAGACATCAGAATGGAGTTCAGGTACCTATTATTTTGGGTAATTCAGTTGAGGTATGTCCTAATGTCTTAGCCATGGATGACGCAGAGAAGGAGTTAGCCTTGTATCCTTTTTCATCTTTTGCTTGGAGGAATAGTTTTGATCCACATGGACATTTAGAGGAGACGGTCGGTAGAAGATTTAGACATGAGTACCAAATTGAAGATTTTATGATGAATCTCCTAGATGATCTCGAAGTGAAACGAAAGATACATTCTAGATTGCCTTTGGATTTCATCAGGAAATGTAAGATTTACAGAGTAGCCGACCAAGCTCAGGACAACGGCAGGCACATCCAATCTTCATATGATAGAGAAAGCAAAACAATAAGTTTGAATTGGAATGAGCCCGAGGCCGTGGATTTAGATGATTTGATGGCACCAGTCTTGTCTTGTACTCGCAGATGGGTAGACGTTCAACATCAGAAGTTGAGAGAACAGGGCATAGCTATGTCTTTTACTTTGGAAGAAAAGCCAGCCGAAGGTGGAGCCAGTGTTAGTGAAGGCAATCCTAATCCTAGGAATTCAGGTGAAGGTAACCTTCGATGTGCCAGTGAGGGCAATCTCCATTCGAGAGGTTCGAAGAGAAAGGAAAGATCAGAAAAGAAAGAGTCTTCCAAGAAAAAGCAAGGTGCCAACAAAGATCAAACACCAGGTACTTCTTCCAGACCAGAGGATAGAACAGTTCGAGTGGAAGAGTCCATGGAATCGACGGTACAGAATGATAGACAGGAGGAAGGACAGGCACAGCATGTTTCATCCGATGGATCTCTCCAAGACTATGATTTAGAAGATGATAATGAAGTAACATCTCCTCCTAGACAAGAAGAAATGGTACATAAAGAAATTCAAGTTCAAGAGACAAGATCAAATATCCCAGATTGGTTGAAGGAAAGATTGACTAAGGTGATCGTAATTGAGGACGAGGACAGTGCAATTGATTTAGAGAGCCTCGTTGGACGTTCACATATGACAACAGAGAAGAAGAAGGCTACAAAGATGTCCAAGATGATTCGAGATGAGACTGGATCTAGAAAACTGCAGATAGCTACGCCGGCAGCAGACAAATATGAGGGTGAAATCTTAGCAGAAGACTATCATATACAGACTATTGAGTTAGGACCATCCACAGCAGAGCAGACTTTAGATGATGCCACCGACACATTTGAGGCATTGAAGGACAAGCTTAGAGAAGAAGTGGAAAAGAATAGAAAGCTTGAGAGAGAGAGAGGTGCATGGAGGACGTATTTCAGTCACATTAATGAACCTTTGGGACGTCAGGATCCAGTTAGATCGCCATTGCAGGCATTGCCCCTTCAATCAATCAATGAAGCAGAAAGATTCAGGAACCTGGTCCAGCGTACATGTGGTTGGATGGATAGATCTCACACGGTGGCCATAGAGTTTATTACAAGGATGTCGAAGATCACCCACCAGGCTATCCAAGTTCTTGAGATTATTCACAGATTGATGGCAACAGTAGCTGCGTTTGCCCATACCAAGGACGTTGTCATCCCTGTCTTGAAAGTTATAAGACACACATCCAGAAGAATTTTAGCACAAGAGAGGATCTTAGAAGGTGATTCTCACAGTTTGTTTCAGTGGTCAACCTTACTCCATATAAAGAGTGTTCTCTTTGAGGACATCAGTGTTAGATGTGGTCAAGTTGAGGAGGTGATCAATCCGATCCAGGACAGAGTATTTGAGGTACTTCGTACCATTCTTGGCAGAAGGATCGAGGTCGAGACAGATGTGGATTTACATGAATTTGAGGATAGAATCAAGATCATCTTTTGCAAGGACGCAGATGTTACAGATGAGCAGTATGATCAGATGTATGCCACCATGCTCCTGATTGATAGAACAAAGGAACTTGAACCTACTTGGGACACAGCTCTTCTAGATGCATTTGATCAGGTTATCCACTTAGAAGAGAGTATCAAGAATCTTCCCGAGATTCCAAGCACAGAAATCGAAGGAATCGTGACAAAATTCATTGCATATGCTAAGAAAGAGAATTGGAAAGGGAATAAGATTCTAGATGAAAGGTTGTTACAGATGACATGACATCTTATTTCTCATTGGTTGATACCTCCTAGATTTTTGTGCCAAATTTAATATTTGGCTATGTATTTAATGTTGTTCAGTAAAAAGGAGGTCATTTGTAACAAACCCTAATTAGGATTTAGGTGTCATGATCTTGTCCATTGATTTACTTTCAATCTGGACCTTTCATTGTAATTGGGGATGCTATTTATACCCCCATTTTTCATTTCATTGAAATATAGAAAAAAAAATAGTGAATAGTGTGAGAGATAATAGTTGATGTAATAGAGAGAGTAGAGTTAGAGGCAATTTTTATTTTGTAGCAAGATTGAGTCTTGAAGAGAGAAATTCAAGCAATTGTTGTATATGATGACTTGGAAATCAATAAAATATTGAAGTTATGGTGTTTTGTTGCAAATTTCTTAAGTTATCTTCATGGTTGTTGGATGTACTTGAATCACGCTCAATCAAAATAGTTTGTTAATTTGAAAGACTAAGTGTGAGATTTGATATTTGGTAGGATTCGCTATCCAAACCACTAGCTTCTTGCTGATTGTAGGAACGCCTTGCGTGGTCGACTGGAAAACATTTTGAGTCCTTAACCTTCAAGCATTTTCGTATCTAGGATATGTACTTTCATAGTAGTGTCCTTGGTCTTTGATGCATTGAACACCATTATTACCTTAGAAGATCGCACTAATTTCAATTGAGTTGTTATCTTATGGCAAAATTGAAGTTGGTTGAGTCTTGCCAAATCTCATTCATGCTAAGTCGTTCATAGGGTTAGGCTAGATTAGACTTCCTTAAACCCTGTCCTTTTTCCATTTTTTGAAAGTTCCTTTTAGTTTAGTAAAATCTTCGAGCCTTTGAATCCGTAAGACGCCTTGAAGGAAACAGCAAATCACATCATACCACTAAAAAGCTTGTCCACACGTGGAGACCCCACTAAAAGAACCTTGGAGTCCATCTAACTGATCCTTTTTGCAGATCTTCAGCAGTTAGAGACTATTTTCTCAAGAGAGGATAAGATGCCTGTCGGTATTTTATTCTGTGTATGATTGTGTACAAAATACACGTCAACAGCACTTCAAGTTATATTCATTTGATAAAACATATCTCCTTGGACATCCTCAAATTGTTAAGTCGTCAAAATCCTGCAAGGACAAAGCAATATTTGATTTGTAGCTCCGGTCCTTCACTGAGGGACAGGAGCGATTTTGCTTCCTGGAGGTACTTCCGTGTTCGTGAAATTCTTCAGTTTATATTCAACGGAAAGATCACGCCATTCTTTATCACTTGCAATTCGAAATTCATCTTGACTCTGCAGGGACGGTAAGATATTTGAAAACGAGCTCCGGTCCTTCACTGAGGGGCAGGAGCGATTTTGCTCCTACAGGCCAAAATATCATGATTTTGCACATTTAATCTCTTCGCAAGGCGAAAACAAATCATTCCCCATGCCCGGGATCAAAATCAAAAAACTCAAAATTTGGTCAAAAAAAAACTCAATTGGACAAAAATCACATTTCATCTTCAACACTTAGACAAATTTAAGCTCTGCATTCAAAAATTCCAATCAAAAATAGACCACTCTGGCGAATTCATTTCATTCAAAATTGCATCCTACAAAAGGAAGCTCAAAAAGCTCTCAAAATTGACTGGATTCTGGCCTGAAAGACGGCAATTAAAACCCTAAGGCTTGACCCTAAATCCAGACAACTGACTGACTAACAAAAACCTAAAAACGAAACGAAAAAACGAGCGAAAAAACGAGCAAAAAGAGGGGGTCCCCATTTGCAATGGGGCGATGTGTGAAAACGTCACAACACAGCCCATGTAATCTAAATATATCTCTAAAGAACAAATCAGCCACTTGTGTGGCCTTGTATTATGATGATTTGGCATGAAAAATGAGCATACATAGTGAGTCTATCTGCAATCACGTAGATGCAATCTTTATTTTGTAATTTTGGGAATCTTGTGATGAAGTCCATGAAGATGCTTTCCCACTTCTGATTAGAAATAGGTAAGGGCTGCAAGAAACCAGCTAGAAACACATGCTCATTTTGTTTTGCTGACAAACCAGACACCTCACATGCCTAAAAGCATCACTCTTGAGCCCCTTCCCTAAAAAATTCTCTCTTACTTGCTTGTATGTCTTTTAGTACCTTGGCTGACTTGTTCAAGATACACAACGTTCTTATGAAGGATGAGCTCATTAATTACCTTATACATGTTATCTTGTAGCTTGCCCTCAATAATGTCAATAGAAAATGTGTTCTTGGCATATTCTGCTATTATAGAAACCTTCCAATCAGCAAATATATTAATCATAGTTCAAAAATAAGGCTTCCTAGACAGTGCATCAAAAACCAAATTCTTCTTTCCCTTAACATACTCAATATCAAAATCATAGACTTGCGGGTTACCCTATTTTGATTGAGAAAGAACTTCAAGCTATTATGATCTGTTTTAACCATAAACTTCCCAAAAACCAAAAACTGTCTGAATTTGGTTACTCCATGCAAGTTGTGAAAATCCCTTGACAAACCTCCTATATTAGTTGCGAAGTCCCACAAATACCCTCAAATATCACAAAGTCTTGGGCCTAGGCCAATCACTCATTGCCTTGATATCCTCCTCATCCATGCTAACCCCATGGGTACTAAACTTATGCCCCAACTACAATATCTTAGTCAAACCAAGTTCACCTTTGGATGTTTTGACATCAAATGAACGCTGATTTATTATGACAAGCACCTCATTTAAGTGCTTTATGTGATCCTCCTATGTCTTACTGTAGATCACACAAATTTCCTCAGTTGTAGAATAAATACTTGACTCGTACATGACTAAAAGGTGGTAGGTGCATTAGTCAACCCAAATGGCAAGACCAAGAGCTCATAATGCTTATAGTAACACCTAAAAGCTATTTTGTGCACATCCTTATCTCTAACCTTTTTTTGATGATACCATAATCGTAAATCAATCTTAGAGAAGTACACACCATGAAGCTCATCTGTCAACTCATCAATCATGGGTATGGGGTAGCAATTCTTGATTGTCTTTTTGTTGAGGGCCCTGTAATCAATGCACATCCTCATATTACCATCTTTTTTATTGACCAGCACCACGAAAGAAGCAAATGGGCTCGAGCTGGGACATATGTGTCCCAAGTCTAACAACTCCTTAATCATCTTCTCAATCTCCTCCTTGTACCTTCTAGGATGACAACAAGGTGTAGTGATGACAATTTTTTCTCCTTCCTCTAGCTCAATTACATACTGAAAGCCCCTATTTGATGGTAAACTTAGAGGAATGTTGTTTAACACCATTCTATGTTTATCCAAAAATGGATTGGATGCCAACATGATAAGACCTCCCATCCATGTATGAGATCAAATCTGTAATCAAACACTCGGACTCCCAAGAAACTTGATCTCTACAAAAAGCCCTCTCCATTCCCTTAATTGGAAGCATCATGGGACCCCCATAAGAAAGGCCATGAAGAAGTACCTCCTTCCCATCAACTTTGAATTTTAACTCCAAGGTTTGATAATTCTATAACCAAGTGAGTTCTACCATTGCACTCCCAATATCAAATGCATCTCACCAATGCCAACCACAAAGAAATCATCTCAGATCTTATGCTCTCCTAGAGTAAACTCCATTTGTTGGATCATTTGATTGCATGGAATAGTAAACCCATTGGCCATTGTAGCATTAAATCCCTCAAAAATCTTTTGCCCTCAAACCTATCTTGGCCACCAATCCCTCATCAATAAAGTTGTGGGTTGCCCCACTATCTGTAATGTCCCCTACCTGATCTATTTCAACATATTAAAATTGATTGATATTCTTCAATTAGTTATTAACAAGTGCTTATCTATTTTCCTCATTAGATGATTAATATCATTATTAATATAGATATCAAACCCTGTTACTACTTCAGTTTTAAGGGAGAAGGGTTTACGTATGTTACCAAAACGCTTAGAGACCAACTACAATAGGTTCCATCAAAGTTTACAGATCCAAACCCTTACCTATCTTGGGTCTATACCCTCAAGGCTTATGGGTCGCTGATCCCCACCCTATCTTGGGACTTAACCTATTGCTTGGATTTAGACTGCCCCTCTTTGGAACATCTCATCCCCATCTTCTTAAATACTGACAGTAATAACATGATTTGGACTATAAGTACACTCTCATGTATTATAAATATATATGAAATTAAGTATGACTGTCATACATATTGCAGTTTATAACAATATTATTACTAGATTCTGCATAACAACTTTATCAGACTTCATATACCAAGCATACATATTAAGCACATCCCCATGCATACCACCAAGAACACAAATGTTACTGCCTATAACTTGATAACAATTCTGATCTGATCTGATCAATGGTGATGTCACTAGATGCTTTTGATTCCTTCCCTTTATATCTCTCAATTTGAGGGAGAGGTCACACCTCTTCATCATGTATGCCCTTTGGCAAGAGACGTACCCTTTCACCATTAGCACCCTTTGAAAGAGTGCAACTCTTCATTATTTCTACCCTTTGAAAGGGACACAGCCTTTCATAATCAGATCTGCACTTCTCATTTCCAAATTATCCCCCCCTCTCAAATGAGGTTTTCTTCTCCCTTTTATATCTCATTGTTGAGGGAGTCACAACTTTTCCTTTCATGTCTTTTGACTTTTCATTAACTTAATTAATTTTTAATTAATCATATTTAATTATATTATTTTATATTTTAATTTAATTTTTTATGTTTTAATTTTATTATTATCATTTATTATTAAATTCTATTTCAAAGTGGGGACATTACACTATCAATCAAAACCTTCATATCTGGTACCATTATTGAAACCCGCTGAAATTCTATTACATAATCCTCCACTAAACCATGCTACCTCAAACATGTCAACTCTTGATCTCTCCTATCAATTTTATCTATGAGCTTCTACCTAATCAGCATAAGTTAAAATATGATTGTGCCCTTGTGTGATCAATCCATGATGCCACCACTCACGAGCTATGCCCTTCAAATGAAAATTGGCAAACTTGGTAGCTTCATCTTCTGTCATAGAGCTTAGCAAAAGACATGTATCCAATTTTTGAACCCAAGATTGTGCAACGACCTTTACAGATCCATCAAAAGTAGGAAGTATCAATTTCCTTACCCCTCTATCGTAGGTCTCTACTAAACTGCTGCAAAGGTTGTTTTCTTTAACCCCTTGATCTACTTCTTGCCCTGGCAAAACTTTGTTGTTCCAATGGGATCTGGTTTCTAACATATGGACCAAGTCTCGTGGACTCATCTAGGATGGTATTGAAGTCATTTGCAGAATCATTTGACTCCTCTCCATGTGGTGACCTCAACCTGGTCAAAAAGGTAGGCGGGAAGGGTTTATGAGCCAATCTAGCTAGGGTTCTGTTGTTATCGATGTGATTTTTGGCCCCATTTTGTGGTAACATTGTAGCTCTATTTTGATTTGCATTACTCCCTTCTACTCATTTATTTTATCCAAATCTGGTGGAATTATTACAATTATTCATGTTTTGCTACATTTGGAGTATTTGTGTTGGTTGTTCCTGTTCTTTTTCCATTTGTTTCTTCCTTTGTGCTATTTGTTGTTGTATATTTGCATGAAAGCTCTCTATTCCTCATCCTGATCTTGAAACCTCTGTCTCTCATTCCAGACCTCAACTATTGTGACTGGTTCTAATTTCTTTCATTCTCTCTCTGAAACCCATTGATCCCTTTGGCTGAACTACATAAGCTAACACACCCTCAGGCTGGTAGGTCAATTATGCTTTGTTACCAATGTTATATCCCTAGGGTTTTAACTTTTTGTTCTAATCAAACTTAATAGAATAAATTCAAATTTTGGATTTGCACCACACATTCACAATGATATAACGGCAAATTGACAATTAACTTCAACTTCCACAATCAACACAATAGAGATGGCAGCTCAACAATATGATACTCTTGGCAATTAACCATTAAATAACAGTTTCAAATATACATTAGAGTCTAAACATGAAACAAAGAAATTTATTGGTGTTGATAACTTACAACGATAAGATGTAACCCTTGACCACATGTGAAATGATCCCCTTAGATTCGGAACTCACTCACCCATGGGAGGATGTCTGGATAACCTATGTTGCTGACATTTGAGTTCACATTCACAGAAACACCCTACAGTGAGTGGTTGACACATGAAACCCACAATTGTCATCGTCAGATCACAAATTCCCTTATATAAGGGATAAAGTTTGTACTTCCACGTCTCTAGGGTAGTCTGAACAGTGATTCACCCTCCAACTTGTACTCAGCCTTGAAACTCGTGTGCAAACCCCCAATATGTCCCTACAAATGCCACACCCTCAGCTAGCTGGTTCAATTTGTTGTATCAAGAATTTGATCACCCAAGGTTTAAACAACCCAATGAAAGGGAGCAAATCTGGTTCAAACTAGCCCCTGGAGTCACACATCATGTGGAGAACGTGCACTGCTATCTAGTATTTATACTTCTCTAAACATCTGTAATAGTAACATTACAAGATTATGCTGATCTCATGAGACAGATTACTATCCTTTTATATTGTCTACAGGTCAACCTACAGTATAGTTCTAGTGCCAAGTAACTAACAGATAAAGATGAATGGGTTCACATGTTTAACTCAAACATAGGAATATCATATAACATTGGAAAGTTCTCCAAACATTCTCACAAATGCTGTAATCAATGTAACATTATGATAATTGTTATAATAGACATCCTTAAAACTGTTAATCTCCCTTCATGGCTTTATCGAGTGTAATCTTCATGTCACCTTGATATCTATATATTTCTAAAATCACACGTCTCCTTATTGGTCTTCTGGTCATGTTCTGGTTTTATCAGTGGCTTCCTGACGTCCATAGAGTGATTCATTTTAAATAAGATCGCTATATTTTGTTCAAAGTCTCTTTGAAAACACGTTGCAATTATATATGGTTCATCTAAGCTTCTTAAGGTCTTTTGAGCTATAACAATTGTATCAGTGTTTTTTTCCTAGTTGTATCCAATTAAATTGGTTTTTTATGTCAAGCCAAATTTAAGTTTGATGTCCATGAAAAACAAGCAAGGGTGAAGAACTATATGCTTTATTGTACACATTTGCACTTGAAGAAGTCAAATTTGTACCTACATACTTCAAACTTCAAATTTTTTGCCACATATCCTAAATGAATGAATCAACATATACAAATATATTCTACTGTTCCATTTCTCTTTGGGAGAAGACCAAAAGCATTTCTAACCAAGAAATCACTAATTTTTGTGCCAAAGCTTATATAAATGCATATAGAAAAATCAGTTGCATACCTTTCCATTCGGCATTCCAAATACTTCTTTGAAAAGTCTCGACATTTCTCAGATTTATTGTTGTTAGATTTTAGGCATACCATGTAAGTCTTCTTCTCCTGATGATAAAGGAAAGAGAAGCCAAACAGTGGTCAGTTACGAATAATTGGTTCTAGTCTCTTGTTGGTTTCTTTCAAAATAAAGAGATAAATAGTTACCATGCAAGATTTTCTCAAGGAAATCCCATATTAATGGAATACAATTATTGCTTAATTCTAAGACAAAAAATAAAAAATAAGATGAAAGGGATGTTTTCTGACACGAGACTTACCAAGTCACATTCATGAAGATGGTCTAAAGGAAAAACACCTTTTTCTGGCGGTACAGGTTTCAAACCCCTATTCCCACCAAAAGCACCCCCTATCACAATGCTCAAATACATGAATGACGATTCCATGTTTGCATATAGAGATCCAAAAGTCCAATGTTTTCAAGGTAATAAAAGATATGAAACCAAGGGCCACAACATATACTCAACACTTAAATGACAATTGCATGTTTGCATGTACAGATAAATAGTTTAATGCTTTCCAGACATTAAAAGATAGGAATCTTAGGGCCATTTACATAAAGAATCTTTCAATAAAAAAGGCTCAATTCCTTAAAACTTTAAATTTGTATTGGTAATACAAACAATCCCTACAGTGAAGGAAATAAATAAGAACAGATTCAACCAAAATTATATAAATTCGAGATAGCATACTAGCAATGACACGTCCATTAAAAAACATAATTATGTAACTAAACTTATATCAAGTTAAAACAAAAATTAATAAACTAGACCTAACATACTAACAATGACAGATACATAAAAAATGATTAGCATGAATCTACATCACTTTACATGCAGTGGGAAGTAAACATAAAAGAAGCAACAAAAAAATTATCTTCAACTAGACCCATGCCAGAAGAAACATCAGATACAGGGGGATCAGGGCATTTCAAGTAGCCCAATAGAGTTTGATTCTACCAGCTTGAGGCCTTCACAGGAAAAAAGGATGAAATGGGCTGCATATTACAAGCATTTTGGCAGAATAAACCCCTTAGAGTTAGCAGCTTAGCCAAAGAGAATAAATGGAATTTCACATATGCAATGTAGCCCATGCATTTCAATAGAAGATTCTTTAAAACAGTACCCTAGTTCAATGAATTTCAAAGTAATCTTGTTCAGCAAATAATCTATAATACATTTCAGACGTGCCGTGGCCTTACTATGTTATGAAATTAATAAGCTGAGTAGATAACTCGGTAGTTTCTCACCAAACTCAGAAGTTATTTAGCAGGTCTGATAACTTGTACACCAAATCCTGCAAAAAACCTGTGAGTTACTTGGCGGGTTTGCACCTATAACTCCCTCAGACTTTATGAGTTTTGTCTACAAACTTGGCCAATGAAAAAAAACATGTCATAAATTGATATTCATCATTTCCGTCTTCGGCAATTGTAATCTTAGTGTATTGAATTGATTGTTGACAGTTTAGAAGTGCAATTTGAAGGATTTATTGGCAATTGGAATGCATTTGGACAGCTATTTGATTTATTTTCTATTATCTTTTGCGTTATTTTTCCAAACTTCAAATTTAAAAGAATGAAAAACCTGTTATGCTGCTGAAATTTTCTTCTTCTTTCTTCCGAACTCTAGAATCTACAACATCTCAAGCAAGGCGCTCTGCATAGAAACATGGCACATCGGATGTGATAAACAGCACAGAGATGTGTAAATATTGAGAGTTTGCTATGAATGGAGGTATCAGTCGATTGGTATACCATCTTGTGTAAATAGTTGGCCAAGGTGTCCAATTTTGTAGCCAAATGGAAGAAGAAAAGAGAATAGAAATGAATGTCCTACTTTTTAGATTTGAGAAGAAAATTGAAAGAAAGAGAGCAAGGGAATAAGTTGTGGCAATGATAAATTTGTTGAGTTTTTTAGCTCAGTTCAGAACTTCCACACAGGTTCAGTGTGGACATGCAAGTAGTTCGAGTTATTTCTATTTTGTAATTCACTTTAGTGATTAAAGTAAAAATCTTTTATTTAGTTAAATAAGTCTTATAAAGTGTAGATAATCATTAATGAATTATAGTTATCTTCCAAGTCATCTCCCATGCGACATAAGATTTCTATTTTGCAAGATTAGATATTTTAGCTGAATAGTATAAAGATAGATGCAAGATAAAGTTTAATAACTCAGAGCAATGTAATATTTGTATGCAATTGAAAGAATAGTTCTAGAGGTTGCTTGTAAGCTTTTGAAAGAAAGCAAAGCAGATTACAGGTACAACATATTTGTGTCTCGTGTTTATCGTTTCCGCTGTTTTAATTCCAATGCTTTGTGTGTGTAATTCAATGTCAATTCAGCATTAAGAAACTATACATTGTAATCGGAATTTTAACATGATATTAGAGCTAGCTAATGCAAGAAGAATTCATGTAGCCTGAGAAAGAAATTTTGGAGAATTTCTTTGTTGAAAATCACGGCACTGCTTGGGCAAAAGTCATGTGGTTCTTTTTATGATAAAATTGCAAGAATTTCATATTGACATCATGGCCAAGGGTTTTGTTGAAAAATTGTAGATGTCCAAGAGGGGAAAAAAAATACTGCAACAATCAGTAGTTTCCATGCCCCTGAGGTTTTGCAGCCAAA
Organism: Cryptomeria japonica; assembly: GCF_030272615.1. Lineage (NCBI taxonomy): Eukaryota > Viridiplantae > Streptophyta > Pinopsida > Cupressales > Cupressaceae > Cryptomeria > Cryptomeria japonica. The sequence continues at coordinate 98,124,069 of NC_081410.1, forward strand.
AAGGAAAATTTGCAACCAGAAAAAAGGGCAAATTTAAACAAAAATTGCAGTGTTGTTTTTGCTGGAGTCATAAACCTACTGCTAGGGTTTTTTTGGAAGAATTCAGGTGATAGCTAGGGTTTGCAACAAAGAACCAAGAATTTTATGCAACACCTAGGGTTTGCTAGGACACTAAATAGTAAATAGTGGCTAAGGCAAAAGCAGCTAGGGTTTTCTAGCAACAAGCTAGGTTACCAAAAGTAACGGTTTCTTAAAAGGTACTTTTAAAAACTTTTTCAGCAGTTCATTTATTTCCAGCTTTGAAAGTGTTTGTTTTTTTGGGAAAAAATATTTTAATGGCATCATCAAGTCTCCAGTTTGAAGATAGGTTGGATGGCAAAATAAATTTCTTGAGCTTTTGTGCCAGGGAATGAAATATAGAGTCGAACACACACAATAGCAATTCAACTTAAATCTGAATCCACAAAAATTCATGAGAAGTTGAATGATATACAAAAGCACTCTAGGTAGAGGAAGCCATCTCAAAATGATTACGGCAAGGTTGCGAAAGTCTGTAAAGGATTCAAATCAGAGTATTTCTTTGCAGATCGCGGAACTCGGGATGGCTAACAGTTTGCATCCAAGACAAATTCAAGAGATTATGCAAGGAAAAGTGGAAGGCGCAGTATGAAGTAGGTAAAAGATTAACAAGAAAAAACCAAAGCCCCATTGAGCTCCTCTCTAGCAAGTCGGACAATTAAGGAAACAATAACTATGTAATACAATATACTTCTTTGTGTTATTAGTTATTAACTGTGGTTTTTCCTAACAAATTCTTGAAAATAGAAAATAAAATGTTTTGAGTTCACTGTAGAGAGTTAATGATATCTATTTTTTTCATTTTTTGTTTTTTTGTTTTTTTGTTTTTTAGTGTAAAAAAATTGTACTATGTGGAGAAAGCACAAAACAAAAGGCCAGACCTAGGTAGCTAAAGAACAATCATGATGTTTTTTTTTAGGGATTCTTTCCATAGTCTGTTGGTTAAGTGGTGGTATTATTTTTGTGACCACCCAGATTCAAACATGTGCTGGACTATTGTGATCACGGGATTGTACCTTCGCTGATTCAATTTGCTCGCTCATGGGCTTGAGCCTCAGCTCAATTAAATGGGATGAGGTCCCCCGTTTGTGACCTCACTAGTTCATAGTTCCAGATCAAAAGCTTTTCCACAGGGTACTGATTGGGTGTGAACCAGCCTCACCAGTCACGTTAAAAAATTCTTTAAAGAAAAAAAATTAAATGGTTTCCTATTTTTTTTACATTTTAATCGTGATACCCTAGCTGTATATCTCCAGTTGCCACCACCCATTTGTCAAGCTTCCAGTCTTCTAATGTATATGACATTATTATGGAACAGAGTAAAGTTTCTACTGTTGACCATAGAAATAATTAAAAATTTGTAAGAGATATGCACCTGCATTCATTGTTGCTTGGTTTTTATCATTGAGGATGGCAAAGCTCCGATGTTATAACTGCCTTTCACAACTAATCAAGATTTCCACAAAATGAAACCCTAAAAAATTTCTGTCGCTGAAATTGATCAATAAATACCTTTAAGTTTGAAAAAAAAAATTAAATACGTAGTAATTACAAAATAATAACAAGAGCTCTGCGAAAGCTAGAGCCCTTGCCAATTGCAAGAAATATTAGTGAATATATTGGAGTAAATCTGTTTTGTATAGAATAGCTTGCGCATGTGTTTTATAAATATTAATGGAACTAAACTCAGCATTATTTTGTAATATAATGCTAAATGGATAGCAAAAGCATCAATCAAAACTAAGAAACCAGTCATTATACCTGTGGCCAGATAGAATCAGAACTATTGGTGGAGCAACAGTGTTGTATATTGCTATGCACTTGCTGCACACATTAGGCAAAATATGTTAGTAGAAACAAGGCAAATGATTCTATCTAGTGAATACATCACAAAGAGATTCTCTTCATTTTTTGGAAGGATTTCTCTTGTAACTTTTAACAATAAAATTTTAAAAACACTTATGGCTTGTTCTTGAAAGAGGCAAGTTCTTGAAAATGGGAAAATAATTTGTATGAACATTGTGCTGTCAAGCTAGGCATTATGACAAATATCATACTTTTAACAGAATATACTATAACCTATATATAAAGTTGCAGTACATAAAAAAAGTCTAGAATAAAAAACTCTCTAAAAATAATCTATGTTTGAAAATGAAAAATTCTTTAATTTAATTATGAAAAGTAGGAGAAAAAAAAAGTTCACATTTGTTTGTCATGTCCCCTCCTTAAATCGTTATATATAACCTAAACAAAACAATTATTATTATTAATTAATATATTATTTATTAATGTATGAGGATTTGAAGCTATTAAATACTTATTTATTTATTAAATATTATTATTAATTAATATTTTCTTGAAATATTCAAATAGAATAAACTAATATTATTGTATAAACAATGATATTACATACTTTTGTAATGTAGCGGTAGACTAGTATTTATTAATTATAAGTTACAGGCAGCACATCTGTGTATTCGATGGGATGCAACAGCAACTTGTATACATCAATTCGATAATAATCAAGCATTTAACCTGAGCACTTTTATTCAATATCAATTCGATAGTCAACTACAAACTAAGGGATATCTTCATTAAGAGGTACAAATGAAGGGTTACAACTCTAAACAAAAAAGCAGAATGCAAGTATATAATAAAGGGAGAATTCATTCCATCAAAGGGGAATGGAATATATATATTATGGGTAATCATCAGATGGAATATAGATATTGGCAACCTGGGATTGTAAATATATCCAATTTGGATCATTTGAGCATTTGGCCACAAAGGCCCAACCAAGCAGTAAACATCTTTGTTCTTGGTGGTATGCACGGGGATGTGCTTAATATATATACAACCTATAATATTTTTATAAAGGATTTGATAGTACTATTTAATAGTAATGTTAATATACCCTATAATACGTAAGGCAGTCATACTTACCCCATATACAGTGGCAGACCAGATCTGACACACGTCAGATCTGTCTACCCTTGCAGCTACCAGATAGACTAATGATTAGAAAATGGCATTGTTAATAAATAATAATTGATATTGTAGGGAATATATATATATATTGATTAGATCAATAACAATATTAAATCGTATGATCAGAAAGAACTAAATAGTAATATAATTATAGAAAATAATATAATCATTATAATATTTTATAAGAACAGCTCTATAGTAAAATATATATTATAATACTATCTGAAAATAAATATAAATATATATAGAAATATATGGAAATGGTAATTTGAATTACTGATTGAACTGTGGAATGACACTGATTTCATTAATGTTAAGATAGATTTGTCTCCTACTTAAGTTAGTTTAAGTCATAAGTGTATAGATATAGATTAATTATGGTTAAACAGGTCTAAACCTAATAGGGGACATTACATTGTTGTCTTCATAATACTTGTATAGCTGCAGGTAAATGCCAGTTTATCATTCTGATGTAACATTTAAGCCTCACACAGTATTCATACCAGAGTTTATTATATCGGGATTTTTTTAAACTCTTATTGTTCTTTTGTTTGAATAACGATAAAGCAAACTATTCATAAGAAGTTTCATATGAAGTTAGAGTATGGCATTGATCTCTTCATCTTTAAGCATTGGCTATTTTCAGAGATAGTTTTTGATGCCATACCATTTTTAGGTTTTTAAAGTTTTTGCTTTACCTGTAGCATCACTTATTCTTGAAACTGTTCATTGTTTGCCCCACTCTTAAAACAGCTTACAAATTCTTTAGTATATGGAATTATAAAGCTAGGCATTCTAATAGGTACCATGCATTTAGGTTTAAAAAGGTTAGTCTAGAGCCAACTAAAGAACAAATTTTAAGCTATTTTCTTTACGTGTGTATTCGCAATGAAGCAAGACATGGACTCTGTCATACAAACAATCCCCAACTATGTAATTGAATAAGTTAATTTAGAAACATTGTGCATAATCCAAAGCTTGATAGATTGATATTATCATGTTTTTGGTTCAGCTCTTCCCTATTAGTTTGTGCAAATTGAAGGTAAACTTTTTGCCTTTTCTATTATTTCTAACATCTAGATTTGATAAATAACATTTTTGGTGATTTTTTGCTTTTTTTTTATTGGCTTGTTATATTTTTCATGGTGCTCATGAAAAATAAATCCCAAAACTTAAAATGTGTAGCTATTTAAGGTATGCTCACACATACACATTCATAATTGTAAACTTTATTCATTTAAGCTGAGAGTAGCTTCTGAGGTCAATTTATATAGTAATCGTTGCATTATATTATTAAAAGTTGTAAACAAAAGTTCTTGACTAACAATTAAAAATCTGTCATTTACTCTTCTTCTTTTCTTGGGTTGCAGTATTAGATTTTATAAGTGAGGAGGCAATAGATGATGCTTGGATGCCATTTTCTTATTTGAGTGAATTAAATTGCCTTCTTGGTGCTAGTAATTGTCGTATTCGAAGAAGAGCCAAAGCACTAGTAGAATGGGATGAAGTTGATTGAACAGTTGTTGTTGAATCAATATCTAGATCTGTAATGACTTGTGGAGTTGTGTTTGGAGATTCTCATGCTGCACCTCCCAGGTAAATCTTTCAACAAGAGAAGGAAGGTGGTTGCACATAATTCCTATAAAATTATTTGAGTCATCTATATGGCAAAGAAATGAAATATAAATTTATGTTTCCACGCCTTAACTAAATTGATTGACTGTCAGAGGTGCATGGTATTAGCTCCAAGTTTCTAAGAGTCGAGATCTTGTTTTTAACTTTATGGCTTCGGCTTGCCAGTCTTGCACTGTGTACTATATCATTTACTGATATAGGAAAACTCAGTGGTTGAGTAATTAAAAGTTTTGGACTTGAGTAAATCATAGTGAAATCAAGCCCATGTTAATTTATGATAAGATCCATTGCAAAAGCTCTTCAATTATATTGAGTTAGAAACTTGGGTGAGTAATACAACATGGCTATGTATGGCAATTTTCAATGTGTATTTGCCGTTTTCAAATTAAAAATATATCAGAAACTGGAAAGAGACTGCTTTGGAAAATTGGAATGATTTCAACCTTGAACATAGAAAATACATTTGCTAAGGTTGATTTTTTGTATATAGATTGAAATGTTCTCAGAGAGATTGGTTTCCAGTGGCCTTCTTAAGACTACTTGTTTATCTGTTTTGGCTACTAAATACAAACTAGTTATGCAGATGTTGGGACAACCAGCTTTCCATGTGCAGCTAGAATCTTAAAGAGTCTATAATGAAGAATGGTATACTATAACCAACATTTGGATTATGTAGAAATAAAAGCACCAACTGTTTATAGCTTTGACATCTCTCTAGTTAGTGAAAATTGGAGATAAGAATAGAAAGTACACCTCAATGAGTGCTTAAAATTGTTTTTTGCATTGTACTGGAGGTTAATGAAGGAATAGGAAAAAGAAAACCAGTGACCATACCTATAGCCAAAGATATGTGTTCAAAAAGTATTTCCTCAAGCATGAATCCTACTAATATTGTATATTGGTTGTACTTGTTGTGTACCTACACACATTATACAAACTGTGTTAGTAGAGACAAGGCACACCATTTGTTTGTTCAATGTCGTGTAATGAATAAAACACAAAGAAATTCTTTTAATTTTTTGGAAGGATTTGTCATCTAATTTTTAACAATAAATTTATAGAATGCCAGCAAAAATATTATGAATAAACAGTAAATGCTAGTTATTTTTTTATTTTTTATTGTTAAAAATTGATGAGAAAATCTTATGGCATTCAAACAATTAGTTCATGTGCCTTGTCTCTACTAACACATTTTGTATGACATTGGTAGGTATGGTGACTGATTTTCTAGCTCTATTAGATCAGTCCTTTGATTTCATAAGTTTGGCTCTATGACTATTTTTAGTTTTATGAATTTCTTCATTTGGCTCTTCCATGATCTATAGTTCAAACTCTACATTGTCACTGTTCTACTATCCAAACAACTTGTGATTTGTTTACAATATGAAATAATGCTAAAATGTAGACATTAGCTTGCTTCTACAAACAATATTGTTGATAAGCACAATTCAAAATCAGTTGCATTACATGTGTTGTACTTCACAACTACATTAGCTTGCTTTGTCAAACAACACTGCTGATAAGCACAGTTCAAAATCAGCTGCATTACATGTGCTATAATTCACAGCTAGATTTTCAAAATAAATGGTCATATTGAAATAGCCATGGCTAAATCGATAACAAATTGGAAGTCATTTGAAAAATAAAACAATGACAATCGACGGTTTAAGCAGAAAGTCATGAAAGAACTAAACCAAGAAATTTCTTAAAACATAAACAGCCACCATAAGTCAAAGTTATTGCTAAGCCCTTGCTTAGCCCTTGATCAAACACAGTCCAAATAATGCGAGTTAAACAAATCCTACGAGTTTAAAAAAATCTCATGAAAATAAACTCTGACACAAATACTGTGTGAATCTTAACTATTACATCAAAATGGATGAACTAGCATGTATCTGCAGTTGTACAAGTATTATGAAGACAACACATGTGAACACTTTTATTTTCCCTATTTTTAAAATTAAAACGAGAAAAACCACTGGTAAAAATATAACGATCCAATCAGGAAAAAGAAAAAAATCAGTAGAAATGCTATTTATGAAATCTAGATGTTAGAAACTATAGAAAAAGGCAAAAAAATTACCTTTAATTTGCACAAATTAATAGGGAAGGGCTCAAACAACAACATTAGTTCCAAAATAGAGAATCCCCAACTCTGTAATTGAATAAGTTAATTTGGAAACATTATGCATTATCCAAAGCTTGATAAATTGATATTATTGGTGAATGGCTTTGTGGTTTGTGTGTTTCTACTATGATCAAGTTTTGTGACATATTTTGCTTCTTTGTAGCAACATTTGTAAGCATATTGATGGATTTATTAATCATTGCAAAAAAAGTTGTCTTAGAGATGTTTTGATTATGCTGTTAGTGAGAAATCAACTACCATGTTCCACAACCTAACAAGTCACAGCTAACTTTTTATAGCTTTGATGAGTGCAAAAAATTGTTTTTGCATTGCACTAGAGGTTAACCAAGGAATAGGAAAAAGAAAAGTAGTGACCATACCTACAGCCAAAGATATGTGTTCAAAATTATTTCTTCAAGCACGAATGCTACTAATATTGTATATTGCTTGCAGTTGCTGTGTACCTGCACACATTATGCAAAATGTGTTAGCAGAGACAAGTCACATGGTCTATTTGTTGAATGTCATGCAATGAATGAAACAAAAAGAAATTCTATGGACAATAAATGCTAGTCATTTTTTTATTTTTTATTATTAAAAATTTAATGGGAAAATCTGATGGCATTCAACAAATAGTCCATGTGCCTTGTTTGTGCTAACACATTTGCAGGTCTGCTTTAAACCTGCTATAATGTTCCTCATAGATCTACCATAATTTTGGTTATATATCTACTCATAGAATCTACATAAAATGTGTTCTATTTGTTCTTTTCTTTCACATATTTGCTGGTATATTCATGATTTATCTTCTACATCTTCACACACAAGTCTGGTATAATATGCTTGAACAATTTGCTCATAAACTCCCTTTATATCTGGTACAAAACCTCTTTTAGATCTGCTCTTAATGTCTGATATATATATGTTCTTAATTCTGAAATAAATGGAAAGGATATATATCATTGGTTTCTCCCCCCATTCATGGGATTTAAGAGTAGATATATATTATTAAATGATCATTTATTGAAGAGTTGGAGTAATTAATAGATCATTGGTTTATTGGAGCCCTCATCCTAAGGGAGTATGAAAACTTAATTTCCACGGTGCCTCAAAAAGGCACCCTAGCCCTTTGGGTGTGGGTTATGCTCCACTAGATATTTATATTAATGAAAGAAATCCAAAATTTGGTAAGTTTCCACATTGTAATCAAAATAAGTTCATAATAGTGCAGAGAATTTAAAATATTTATTTTCAAAATCTAGAATCTTGAATCTGTAAGAACATCTGAAAGAACATTTGCTTTGAAACGTTTTGACAATGGCCTGAAAAATTCAAAAGGGCTTGCCTCACATAAACACGAATTTGTTTTTTGTTTCCTATCTCAAACATCAGCAGTACTTTCAAGCCCAGAAAAGGGAAGGCTTTACCTCTTGTTCCAATCTTTCTATTTGTTCCAATCTTTCTAATCATCTCTAGTCTTCTAAGACATCTTGGATTTTATCTAGAATCACTTTAGGTAGATTATGCAACCTTTTCAATTCAACTCACGGCTTTTCAGGTATGTTCAGAATCACACTTAGGTCCTTGACATCCTCATTATGACATATTCAATATACAACGCATTCAAAGTTGGTAGGTATCTTTACTGAAGGAAATTTCATGGATAGATATTTGGACTAGGTAACTTCATCACTTTTAACATTTCTGAATATATATGTAACTTTGGTTGTTTTTATCTAGAATTCTTTATCTATTTCAGAGAAAAGAAATGATGGTATCTTTTAAAATAATGCAATGGAAGCCCATTTATAGAAGTATTACTTTTCTCTCTCAAACGTTCTTATCAACTGCAGCTTGAAAAGTAGTGGTAGTTATACCCGAGGAAGGGATTCTGCATCAATATATGCTTTAGGCCTCAACTAGCATCAAGGAACGTTGTAGTAATGTCGATGATCAAGTTAATTATGACCATGGGGGTTGCCTATAAAAGAATACAGATGCAAGAATTTTAATAATAATATCCCCTCACTAAATAGGCGAGGCAGTCCTCTTCATTCTCAAAGAAAAAAAAAGAAAAAATTATAGCAATGCTTCTCATGTCAATATTGTTGCACCAGGTGTTGACCATGTGTTCCTATCAATGCACTTCATAGCCATACTACTTCATCTATTCCAACCAATAATTATTTCCATGTTGATGTCTTTGAGCATAATGCTATCAATGAAGCTATTTTATAAAAATTAAATTTAGTGCATAGATTCCCGGTACCTATAACAAGTCTTTTGCTTTTGAAACTCATGATGTCAACTATGTTGAAGCCATTACCTTGCATGCTGCAACATGTGTGAGAGTCTTGCACGTCTTGAATGAAAATGATGTGGACACTGGAAATTATTTTCATCTATTCATCTTACTTCAACGATTCTGGTTTGTTAATAAAGATTTTAGAGTTATTTTGACAACACTTTACAATTCTAGAAGATGTCAAAATGTTGATTAAAGAGATTGTCATCAAGGAACATAAATTTCTATTACTAACCATTTTCTCATCAAGGAACATAAATTTATGTTATAAACATTTGCATATTTCATAGGTCATCATAATATTATGTGTCTGCATACAACATTGTAAAGTTTATTCTTTTATAGTACAGAAAACTAGTTAAACAGATAGTTAAATAGTTGAGTACAGGATGGGCAAAGACTCAGTCCTCAGTAGCTGAGGAGCATGATCAACCACTATAACCTTCAAACCTCTAAAATATTCATCAGATTGGTGTACTACTTTAATAGTGGGCACATTGTGACTTATTAAGTAGCCAAAGACCACTTGTAAAGAGCTTGGTTTGATATGAAATAAAATTCAAGTGGAGCTGTTTGTTCCAGGCTATCAAAGAAACCTAATATGGCAAGTATTGCATTGATGAATTAAAATAGAATCTTTATATATAGAAGAAATATAGTATTCTTGGTTAAATTCTTCTATTGTTATGCATATGAGATCCTTGGTGGGAGATCACTTGTCGCTTATGTTGAAAGTCTATCGATACTGGTTATAGAAAACCTAGTTGAATGGAATTAACTTAAATGAAAAATTATAGAGAACCCCAAAATTCAAATCTGTGGAAGACATGTCAGATATTGTAAAGCTCAATTGACTGGAATGAAGTTGAATGCAAAAGTATAGCAAATCCCAAAATTCAAATCCATAAAGGCATGTTGGATATTGATACTTGAGCTGATGAAAACTAAATGCAAAATTGTAGCAAAGCCCCAAATTCAAATTATCATAACAGATGTTTAGCATTGAAAGCCTACTTGATGATATAATATAAAAAAATAAAACATAAAGTTACGGTAAAACCCAAAATTCAAATCCAAAGAAAACTTGTCTGGTATAAAAAGCTAATTGAATGGAATAAACATAAACCTAAAACTATGCCAAAACCCCATATTCAGATCTCCATAAGACATGTTATCTACTGGAAGAGCCACAGAATCTGTTGTAAATCATAGAACTATTGCAACTTTATGTGGCGAGGAAAGAATTCTCCGGCTCTTTGAATCCACTCAAACCTCAATTAAAAATAAGTCGCCCTCTAAAGATTTCATGCTTTAAACAAATTTTCAAACAAAGGATCCAAATGCCGAAATTGTAGAAGACAAGGATCACAATACATTAACTCTGTTTCTTAATCTTGGACTAGAAAGATTTCTGCACAACAAAGTCTAACGTGAACAAATTGGGCGGATTATAGATTCAACATAACTCAGAATTCGGACTCAAAATTGAATGTAAATGCACACATATTATAATCAAACTTGTAGATTTGCAGGAAATTAAGCTCTAGCAATGATATCAGACAAACAATGAACCTAACCTGTAGTCAAAGCAGGGTATCTAGCGAGCTCCTGTCGGTAGTTGTGGATGAAGCTGGTGACGTATAGAGTCTGGTAACGGCCTTGAGCTACTGACGCCAGCAAACACAAACAGAAGAAGAACGTTAAGACAATACAACAATATCTAATGTGCTCAATGTTTCATCCTGATTCTAGTTGCAGGGTTTCGCAGACAAAATGCATAAAAAAACAAATTCTAGTTACCTGGGTATGAGGGGAAAACATTACAATTTATTTTCCTAATTGTTATAAATCTACAAAATGAATTCTGAGACAGCACTGCGCCTTTAATCATGGAAAGCAAAAACCCTAACTACAGGGTTTAGTTGATGAAATGCAGGAAGACAAACAAAAGCTTACTTGCGACTGAAGGGAACATTAACACTTGAATCCCAAGCAAAACAAGAGCTCTGATGGAGCTATAGTCCCTGCCTTTTGCAAGTGATGGGGGAATGAAGTATTGGATTTGAGAATGGAAATAGAGAATGGAGAGAAGACTTTGCAGGAGAGAGTGGGAAATAAAGGCAATAATGTGCATTTTGTGGTTCAATTAAGTCTTTGATATAGGGATATTGGAGTTAAATGAAACTTCCAATACAGAATCACTGATTTATAAAATGTAATATTAATTACTTAGTGTAGCGTACAGGTATTTTGTGCATGTTCTGAATGTGTTCAGTTTATTATTTATTAGAATTTTATTGCTGACAGCATCCAGAGGTGCTAGAGATGGTCAAAACTAAGATTTGCATGTCAAATTCAAATATAGTGAACATTTCATCAAATCTTAACTCATTCAGTGAATATTATACAGTGAAGAAAAGTGAAACAATAAATTGCATAGTAAACTTTTGAAATATTAAAAGAATAAAGTATACATGCATAATTTGTAACATAAAATATATACTATTAAAACATGCTATGGATTTGACATCATAGAGGTTTTTGTATTTATATGTTATAATTTGGAAAATAGTTGAAAGTTGATACTGGGTACAAAAATGATAACTAGTTGTAGTTTGCTATGAACGAGTCTTGAAAAGTACTATTAAATGGCAATTTGAAAAGTATCATAGGCAATGTTGTATCTGTTCTAGATACAGGTAAAGATTGGACAAGATTTATATTTACAAAAAGCAAGCATGGCATCAAATGTTTGTAGTAATCATTTGGGACCCTGTAAAACTAAAAAAATAAAGATATTAATTATTAAAGTTGGAGAGCAAGTGAAATGTGCAAATGTACATGAACAATGCTGATATCACATATGCATTGTAGATATTTTTTTATTTTATTTTTAATATGCATTGTAGACATTATTCCTATGTCAAGTTACATTACATTATTTTATCAAACCCTTCTGATTGAAAATACCATAAAGAAAAACAATAAGAATCATTAAGCATATACAGAAATAATCCTTTAAAAATATAAAATTTATAGTATTCCTTCCAACAGAACTTCAATCTGATGTGTACATTGTCGAAAAGGGATTCAGGAAGCTTATTGAAGATTAATCCTCTTGCTTTCCCTTCTGATTATCATGACAATAAAGAGTTGGATGGAGTTGTTCAAACTAAATTGAAGTAACAAAAATGACGTTGCAGTTATGTTCTTCAGCATGAAATGTCTATTTTATGGTTAGCAAGATGAACAAAATAACAGTATTAATCTATGTAAGTATTTTCTGCCATGTCAACACAAGTCATATGCTATTGAAATCAGCATCGTATTAATAGTTGAAGCATCAAAAAGAAAGTTAATAAACTGTTTTATAAGTCCATAAAGTAAAAATTTTGAGTTTTGTTATGCACCTATCTCTTTGATTGGAGTCATCGTGGACAATCATGTTGTAAATGCTATGAGCTGTAGTACAAGAGAGAATTTCAGAAAATCACATTTTAAGGCACATAAAACAATAGCTTGCAGAAATATATGTACATTTGCATACGTCATGGCGGTGTAAAAAGTATCAAGTAGTAGTTTCTGTATTGCTATACCCATGGTAGAACTAAATTTTTTGAGACATGGCAATGAGAAATATGAAATATAGTAATAACATTGTAATAAGATGAGTAAAAAAAAAAACGATTCAATTGAGCAATTCATTAGAAATTGATAAAATAATTCAGTTTGGTATATAAAGAAATTAGGATGATAGGAGTACAAGATATATGGATGTGTTTGGAAAAGTTAGCATTACCTTGAGGAGTAGTGCGTAGTGAATGAAGATCTTGTTGGAAATGGCAAACTTATTTTATACACTCTGCAATTTGCAATTGTATGTGCTTATCCTTGAAAAGATAGGCTCATAATGTCCAGCAGCTGAATTTGTGTCATGGAAAAGAATTGATATTGGAGCATGACATGCATCTTTATTGAAATGCAAATATCTTTTTTTGCGTTTCAAGGACCAAATGCATATGGGTATATTTAACCAATGTGCTAACCAGTGGACACAAAATGTGTCACCCCAAAGTCCAATTTCACCATTAGCATCGATTTATGTTGCTGAAAGTCTCATTCTACATAGATATGTATTTTTGTCATGTATATTATGCAAATCATATAGTATTGTTGGATGTAATTCATGTTTAAAAGACTTCAAAGTTCAAAGCTACAGGACAACCTTCGTGAAGACAATGTAAGAAATGGTCCACAAGACCATTACGTAGTTCATTAGGTGTATATCAACAACGAAGCAAGACATGTATTGTGTCAAATAAGCAGTCACCAACTTTGTAGTTGAATGAATCAATTCAAAAACAATGTACCTTGTCTAAAGCCTCGTCAATTGATATCATATTTTGTTGGTCATGTGATTTGTATGTTTCTACTATAATTGGGTTATCTGACGCATTTTGTTTGTTTGGACTAGTGTTTGCAAGCATTTTACTAAACTAGTTAACCAATCTAAGAAACTTTGTATTTGTAGTAGTGCCAACTTAGAGATATGGAATGTAGACAAAGAGGAAAGCAATTATGTTTGAAGAAATAAACAAGGAACAACTTTAAGAATTCATTACTCACCTTGAGCAATAAGTGTGTGGAAACTAGAACGTTGCCCTGCGCAAAAGATAGCCTGCAAAACAAAAGCACAATTATATTGTCAATCCATCTGGAAATATTTGTTTTTACTTAAAAACTAAGTTACCGGTTCGGGTTCGGATTCGAGTACGGATTCGCGGATTCGGCAAAAAAAAAAAATCTTCGGTACAGGTACGGGTTCGTCCGTACACATATATATTTTTTAATTATATATATACCCATATATTATATATGTGTTCAATATATACAATCCATACAAAAATAAAATATACAATGTGACTTTCCATACATAAATGATAAATCATAAATCCATAATTATTAATTGCCAATGCCAATAAATATTCATATATCGCAAATGTAATCAGTAAACTAATAACTAAAGTCTAATATCATATTCATAATTTGCAAAAAAGATAATATTCAAGTTTCAAGTCTTTTTTAAAAAGTCATAAAGGGGCGAATTAGAGTTTTATTATAAAAAAACTATTTTAAAAAGACTTTTTTTATTGTTTTTTTGACCCGTGGCCCTGTTTTTTGGAAACCACGGGCCTGGGTTCACGCGGGTCCTCCTGGGTTCACCCAGGTCCTCCTGGGTTCTTCCCGAGTCCTTCCCAAGTGGTCGGGTTCACACTTGGGAAGGACTCGGGAGGAACCCAAGTCGAACCCAGGAGGACCCGCGTGAACCCAGGCCCGTGGTTTCCAAAAAACAGGGCCACGCATCAAAAAAACAATAAAAAAAGACTTTTTAAAATAGTTTTTTTATAATAAAACTCTAATTCGCCCCTTTATGACTTTTTAAAAAAGACTTGAAACTTGAATATTATCTTTTTTGCAAATTATGAATATGATATTAGACTTCCACCTGGGAAGGACCCGGGAGGAACCCAAGGAGAGCCCGGGGAGAACCAGGACCGGGCAAGAACCAGAACCCGAACCCAGGCCAAAAGGGAAAGAACCGGTAACTTAGCTTAAAAATCAGAATTTCAAATCTTCCCCAAAATGATCCATATATAGTAGCAGAAATATAGCTCTTTTGAATAGGTTGAATGTGACAATCGCAATCGATGCACAAAGCAAGAAAGCCCACAGATGGATGCACAAAGAACATCGCAATTATGTTTGAAGAACTAAACAAGGAACAACTTTAAGAATTCATTACTCACCTTGAGCAATAAGTGTGTGGAAACTAGAACATTGCCCTGTGCAAAAGATAGCCTACAAAACAGAAGCACAATTACATTGTCAATTCATCTTAAAATATTTGTTTTTGCTTAAAAATCAGAATTTCAAATCTAATTTCTAAAATTCTTTTCAACAGCACCCTCGAAAATTAAGTAAAATAAAAAACAAACCTATAAAATTCAAAACAACTTAAATTCTATATAAGATGTTTTTTTATTCATTTTCATGTGAACATGAAATGCTAATAAAACTTATAAAACAGTAAACACTAAATAGATAGAAGTATATGCATAAATTTAGTTATTTAAAACACCCATTCAAGATATAAAATATAAAAGATTAAATTAAAGAACTAGCTCTCATATTTGATTATTTTCTTGAAAAAAAAAATATTTTTATTTTTTATTAATTATCTTATATTTCTATTATACGATTACAACTCAAATCAACATTATAATTTTTTTAACTAAATAAATGCTTAAAAACACAACCATAATTCAATAATATTGAAGTAAAACTATTGAAAGTTAAATCAAAATAATGTGACTTATTTATCATCCCAAATGTGTTTGTTAAAATTATTTAAGTATTCTGTTACTTGAAATTTATAAAATTATCTAGCATGTCCCTTTTTTTGCCTTTGTCAAATGATTTAGATGCAAGGTTAGAATTTTATTCTACCACCAAAGAATCAAGATGGGAAGAAAGGAAGACACTTATGGTATTGAGATCTTATTTGGAAGGAAATTCAAAAAGTTATAACTTGAATGTTCTTTTTTTATAAGAAATGCAACTAACAGGAATACAGAGGAACTAGGATATGATAACCTAGGGAGATTGCAGACATGCAAGCATATATAAAACATCATATTATTCAAAATGATCCATATATAGCAACAAAAGATGGATGAAGTCCAAGGGGTTGAGCTTAACTAGTTAAAACACTGGGTTCTCACTGTGGAGACCCAAGTTCAATTCCCAATAGGGACATCTAAAGTGGAATTCTAAGTTGTGACTCTTGGCCTTCCATAGGATGAGGAAGGTCTCGGGGTCAATCTAATCAACCATAATAATAATAATAATAATTCAAAAATATGTAATGGGGATGGGGCCCCCTACTGTGTCCCCACTGGTTCATAGCTCCAGTCAAAAGCTATTCAGGCTTCGGCCAATTACCAATCAAAAAAAAACAAAAGATGGATGAAGAGTACGAGAGGATACCCCACCAATTTGGCAGCTAGGGAAAAGTGGTTCTTATCAAAATTACCTGTTTGAGTTTGATTAGGGATTAAGAATGCTTTTGAAGCATAAATTTTCTGTTCTACAAGCAAACAAATGCATGGTTAGTGCATTTCATAAACTCAAATGTTTGCTTCTATAATCCTTCTTTTGGAAGTTTTTTTTTCATAATGGTACTATTTAAGCTTAGTATTAGAGCATTCACTCTTGTCTAAAAATATAGTCCATAATGAGTGAAATTCTGAACTTGACGATGGTTTGAATGATTGTTGCTTCTGTGATGTTATGTCACCATTAAATTATGAAAAAATATAATGAATTACTGTTATAATAGACCTGAATCATCCAAATTTATCAAACATTTATCTCAAATGATTTCAAAAACTTGTTTCCATGATGAATGAAAATTTCCTAATTGACAAATATTGATCTAGTATTCATATCACACATATAATTTGACTCAAAAACAAAAAAAAACGTTGCAGTCAAATTTCCACCAAAGCTTTGAATGCATAGAAATCCATCTCTGTCATGTGCGCAACTACTAAGATGAAGGCCCTGTAAGCTGATACCAATGTACATGAAGAAAGTGTTGAATAGGAGTGATAAATTAATCGATGTGGTAATCAGCATGGACAAATGGGTAATCTATGATCATGGATTAAGAGACTTAAGTTTTGCATCTATGGAAATTGTAATGATTAAGTCATCCTTTTCTCTCTGTTGTCTCAGTTATTGTTAAAATACTTATAACCTCAAATGCAAGCTAGGATCTCAACAAAAGAAAAATAATCATTACAAGCACAATACCGGAATTTCAATACAATACAAAAATCTAATCATGATAACTTTTCCAAAAAAATAAGTGTTAAGATTTTTTTGAATTCTTTTCAAAAGTTTGTAATTTTGATAAATACATAATTGAAAACATCAAAACAATTGTATTCATACCACTTTCTTTATCAGGTTCTTACCCGATATAGGCTTCTCTAAAATAATTAATAAGTGTTACTCCCAAATTTTTCAATGAAGGATAACATAAGTGATATTTATAAAAAAGATTTAAAGTTTTACAATGTAATACTTTTTCTGGAATATGAAATTATTAGAAAGGGAAAATATTGATAAATTATTCTGAACTCATCCGTCAGAAAAAATGTTTTGCTAAGAAGACAAAAAAAACTATATTTAAAATGAAAACACAGATTCCCCTAACCATTCTATAAACTTCAGTAAATGTGTCATTCAGAGATGCCATATCCATCAATATGGACCCCTAATTGAACTATAAATGATGCGTGAGTGCAGAAGCAAGATATTGGAAATAATATTCGCAGCTTCTGACATTGTGAGCAAACCGCGACAAGGCCAATCAGGCCCCAGAAGAGATTCTGGAGAGCAATTGAGTGTAGCCTTCTGAATGCTAACTGTTTGACAAAATGCCTAAAAGAAATGTGGGCTTATGGAATGCCATGATCGCACGATATGCACATAATGCATTCCTTGAAAACGCTTTAGAAAATTTCAAGAAAATGCAATCGGCAGGTGTAAAGCCAAATTGCACAACCTTTGCCAACATCCTCCCTGCCTCAGGGCACAGTGAACTGTTTGATAGAATGCTGCTAAGAAATGTTACTCATAAACTGCGATGATTGTAGTATTTACACAGAATAGATTTATTTTAAAAAATCTGGAGATTTATTTTAAAAAATCTGGAAAGGCATTCAGAAAATGACAAATGAATCATGTAAACTCAAAGACTCTGTAAAAGGATAAAAATGAACATCTGGACCTGTGAAGTTCCTGTCAATAAAAGAGTCTTATTTTCTTATAGTAATCTGCTTAGCCAATGTATAGAATACAATAAAGAGTAATTAAAATCCTAAATTCCTTACAGGCATTCTCCTTGGGCATTTTATAAATTGAAAAACATAGCCAGCTAATGAAAATAAACCACCATTGCATATTGAATTTAATACACCTTCACCCTAAAAATTCAAATACTGTAATGTACTCGATGACTAATTTGGCCAGGAGTTTGCTGCGTAACCAGAGAAAGAGCCACCTGATTTCTGTTCTGGCCAAGGGTTTTCATAGTATTGAAGAAGAGATCTTTCTTATCCTACCTACGCAACTGGGAAGAGGACGTGTGCTCGGTGTTGTTAATATCCACTTGACAGAGGAGGAGAACCTTAGTCTCATGAAGTCCACCCGGTCCATTCTGGATGTTCAACAACGGCTTTCTATTTCACAGTTTCTATGTTCCTACGCCTTTTTGCTTTGTTATTACATGGTTTTTTAAGACCCTGCATACATACAGGGTTTTGCAATGCTATTATATAGTTAGCCCTTAAAGTTTATTCTTGGTAGAATAGCTGCGGAAGATTCGACAGTAGCCCTTTTTGTCGGATAATTTCGCTGTGACCCCTCTTTAGCTGCGAAACTATTGCAAACTAGGATTAGTCTTCCCTCACAGGTTTGTTTGTCAGCAAATGGATGCAAGGTACAATAGACAAAATTATGGTCAAAACAAACAAACTCAAGCAAGACCGCGAATTTGGGTCATCAGAAAATGGAGAGAAAAATTGCAGATAACATTTCATCTTGAAGCATGAAATTTTCTACAAACTCACCTAGATAAATCAATCTGTTTCCCTCTCTACAATGTTGTCTCCAGAGTGCCTGATTACGGGAATGCTTTCAACCAAATCTTCTTTATAGCAACAAATACTAGCAATTGCACCTTGGTGTGCAATAGGTACGTCAATAGATGTAGAATGATAATTAACAAGAGCTGTGATACAGTTAGAGTCCCTGCCTTCTGCCAAAAAAATGAGATTTGTTCTATGTTTGTGTTGAAAAATGTCAAGTTGAGCATTGTTTATCTAAGATATTGTATGTATAAACTATAAGGTTATTTGGAATAAAGAATCAAATATAGAAAAAGAAATTTGAATTTCACATGTGCATTAACATTAAAATGTTATATTAGCACAACATCCAGGTGAACTAAAACTTAAAAAAAAAGATTATATATATTTTCTACATAGATATTATATTGACTAAACAAATAATAAAATTAGAATGCACAAATTACACACAAGTAAAAATTAAAATTCAAACTTGTATAATATTGGCTGTTGGTTTAATTTTATGTATTATTATATTCAATAGTATTAAAGGGTAGAATGTAATGATAGGAAGAGGTGACATACGAAACAATACAAATACAAAACAAATAAAATAGATATTTTTTATTAATTATCAAATTAAAAATATAATATTAATATAATCAAAATTATACATCATTAAAAGTTGAATTCAAACTATAATTTTTTTTGCTCAAATTTACTAAACAAATATTACAAATAGAATGCATCATTTACACATAAATAACAAATCAAAATTAAACTATACAAATTTAGTAAACAAATTATAAAAATAAAATGAATATCATAAAACTAATAATAAAACTTATGACTTCTTTTTACTTTCAAAATGTCTTCTATGATAGTATAAACTGATTTAGTAGTTAATGTGCTCTTTTTTTTTTTGATAAACTAAATATAAATAATAAATATAATCAAGCAAATATTTATGCGTCTCTTAATGTATGAAAGACAGAGACATAGAAATGTCTGCAGATTTTTAATTTACGCTTTTCTTCATTTAATGTGCTCACTTATTAGCAAGAATTGCTAGCATTAATGGGCTCGACAACTATACAAGAAGAAAAAATAATAAAGAGTGTAGGACAATATTTAGCAAAGTTTAGAGCTAATTGTTCATTGGTTGGAAGATTTTTTTTTTCAAAATTTTAATTGAAAAGAACCCTAGCAAAATTAAGAGTGACCAATCAAAAAAAAGGAAATTTTAGAAAACAAAAACAAAAGTGTTTCTAGGAACATATAGCTATCACAAGTTGTTGTGCTGATTCATCTGGCTAACTATATTTCAATAATCTGATAAATCAATACCACAAGATTTCATTTCAAAACCAATAGATATATCACAATAACTAGACTATATACAGACATGAACATCAATAATGCTTATTGCTTAGATTCCATTTGTTCCGCTAAATGTTAAGGATTTTTTTACAGTAACTTCCAAAACACAGTTGCTAAGATTAAAAACATGAGCAATAGGTTATACACATGAACATTGCATTTATCTTTAAAATCAAAATCAATGATATAGCTTTTAAACAGTACCATAATATTTGAATAATCTCATAAATCAATATCACACACATGGTTTCATTTCAAAAACAATAGAAAAATCACAATAGCTTTTTTTCTATTAAAAATTTAGTTAGATTTAATCACCGCTGAGAAATTACTATTGCAATCAATCAAAATACAATTTGAAACTGGTTAATCTAGCAGAGAATTACCATTAATTCTCTACATGTTTTTTATATCGGTGAGCAATCGATATTAATAGGAATGAAAATATTTGACATAAAGACTTATTAATGATTTGTTTGGTCTACAAGTTGTTTGCTTTAGTGATCTACTAGATGATGATAACGATGCACTTAGATAAATAGCTTCTTAGAGTGTATCATGCATTGGAATATTCATCAGAAAACAAAAGATTAATTCATCTCAATACAGATCTTTGTAATTAGCATTGTGCTAGTTGAAATGAAGTCAATGCAAATAAATAGGTATTAGGAAATGAGAATTGTAAATTCAATTAAATGCCAATTCCTTGAAGTTGTCAAAAGCGTTCAGCTGGACAAAGATGTCAGTGCTCATGCTGTGAAATTACCAACTAGAGTAATATCAATGCATGCTTAACTCTAATATTCTACATCCTATCATTGTAACTTTTGAAATTCAAGAAAGCAATGAAACAACTTGAAATAGCAACTTTTGTTTTCAAAAACTGGGTATTTTGAAATTTGTTTTTGGAAACTGTGAGATAATGGGAAAGGTGGTAATGATTTTAAAGGATGTAGAAAGCATAGCACACCTATTTCTGAGATCCTTGTTGCAAGCCACCACTGTCCACTGAATAGTACAAACGTTCAAACCCACCATGTGGGTTTATCTTATCTGCACAAGCCATCAAGGATACAAACTCAAATTAGCGTATACAACATTAGACTTTGAACTTTATCTGCTTTGTAATTAAATTCTTATGTGGTTGATTAAAAACCTGAACAATGCCTCTGTTGTTCTTGAATTACTGTCAGAGAGTATCAAATCAAAAACAGTCCATACTTTGACTAAATATGAATTATGATCGGCAATCTGTACAAGAAATCTCATGTAGATTATTTCAAACGTATTATAGATAATTCTGTTCAAAATCAAAATAGGGATTTTGTGTTGTTTGTGGGTTGATTCTCAACATTCAAAATTCTGATTCAATCTTTATTCTAGCTGGTGCGACAATTCTTTTTCAACATACTCTGCTAGTTCATACAAAAAACATGTTAAAAGTAGACTCATTAATCATTCTGCACTTCACTAAATAACCTAAACTTTGCCACATTAAATTATAATCTGCTCTATGGATAATAATAGCCTAATCCCTTTACAATATTACTTCAGTGGATTTGAAGTTTGGTAGATGGTGTGATAAAAGAACATGCCATCACCCTCACTAACTGTGCTCTATCAATCAAACTATGCATTCTTTGATTTGTGTGCATCATTTTAGATATAAGTGGAATTCAAATGTTTGAGAATGATAACCACATATGTTGCATGATTTCTTAAGTTTTAAAGCAAGATTTTATGCTTTAAATTGTGTAAGACAATTATGATTGTAGGGTGTAGAGCAACCATTCAAAAAAATAAAGTAATTAGCAAAACTATTTTTTTATCAGCATCATCATGATATGCTCAACAAATAGCCAAGGTTGACAAAGACTAAAATGCAGAGATTGCTGCCTTGCAATGATGAAGGATATAGCTAAAATAACTAGATAATTGAAATAGGGATTCTATAATCTTTTCATATAATTCTACATTTTCTTTTGCTAATACTTAATGCAGTAGCTAAACAATTACCATATGTATTGCTCTTTTGTTCTGTTGAAACAGATACATGAGTTCATTGTATACATGAGCATTACTTTAAAAATATTTTGTCTTGTATTCAGTTTGTGTCAAGGGGTATAAGCTATAATCCAATCATTAAACATAAAAAATGATTATTTCTCTTCAAAAAGGCCTTGGAGCTTGATTAAAGGTACCATTCAAGTTTGGGCATGTTTTAATTGTCTGTGAATATGAAACAGTAACCAGACAAAAAAAGTGATTATACAAATGCTCGGTGATAGCCATGCAAATAGATGATTTTGTTTGTCTTTGTGCTAATCGCATAGTGGAAAGCATTTGAAACTAAATTCATATGAGGAAATGGAAAAGCTCTACAAACACTTTACTATGAAATCCAATATATTAATATAGGCATAAATTAAAACAAGTAGATCAGTCCCCACAGTCTTGCTCAAGCCACAGTCTTGTATATTGTTGTGCACTTGCCATGTACCTAAACACATTTTAGCAGAGACAAGGGATAGAATGGTAAATTTGAGCTAAAAGATCAAACACAGGGCTAAACTTGAGAACAAAGATATAAGCGATTATGATTTGCGTATACTCGTAATTAGGAATGATCTTGAGATGAATGTTGAATGCGGTAACACTTCACACAGAATCGTTAATATCTGTGGTGATATTGATATTATTAAAATTCGAGAAATTTAATGAACTATGAAAATGTCGAATGCAATTAACTATATTCCAGTGAAACTTATGGAGATAATAATGTTACAGCGGATTTGCTCAGAAGGATTGACGCTCTAAGAATTTATAAAGAGATGTCAAAATGCAGGGGAAATATATCCAAATTGTAATATGATTCAAATACCTCCAAACTGTATAATTACAGTCAAATAGAGCAAAAAATATGATTCAAACGCTGAATGCTGTTAACCTTTTCCTTGAAATCGGCACAATGCAGGGGTAAAATTAAGCAAAAAGCTCAGTGCAAGCAAATCTTGTACAATGCAGCATTAGCCATGTACGAAATCCACCGCAGTCCAGATCTAGCAAAAAAAAACTATTTTACAAAGTGGCCGAAAAAATTGCAACTGCCATGAAATGCAATGGTTGTAACATACACACAAATTTGGTTTGAGTTTTTTTTGTTGCGGGTGCACAAACAGCGTCGAAGGTGAAACCCCTACTAGAGACGGGGAAATAAGAATGGAATATTGATGTTATGGAGATTCCTATCCACATTTGCAAAAATGAGTCCCGAGTTTTAACCCATTAAATGCACACCAATGGAAGGGCCAACTTGGATAAGAGTATACAATTTCCCCTACAATTATTGGATAAGTGAATGACTGACTTGGTGGGAGGATGGTTTGCCCCTCGAAATTGTTTGTTGGGATCAAAGAGTAGCTCGGGGGTAAACAAGATGCAGCCTGTAGTGGTGTGCTGACTTAAATAGGTCCTCTAAAATGTAGCTTTCAAAATTCGTGAAGAACCCTAATGCAAGAAGACAGCGAAATTGTCTGATCAAATGTTGATTTGTTGGATAAATAATTTCCTATGCATTACAGAAACCCCCAAATTCCTTCCATGGTTGCAGCAAATTTTGTGAGCAATGGAATATTATGCATTCACAAAAAGGTATTGGAAAGAGATTTGTAACCATTTCCTTTGTACATTATAAATTATTCATATAACTCTTTTATACACGCCATATCCAGAGTTTTAGAAATGCTACTACTTCTAGAAAAATAACAAATTTAAAAAATTATCAATAATCTATACTACACTTTTCTTAACCCACTACAATTCCTGAAAAATGATATCGATTCTCCGATAAGATAGGGTACGAAAACATAGTATTCCCAACTACATTTGGCGAAACAATGTTTCCAAAATATGGGTATTGCTTACCTTCAAACCAAAGTACAAAGACAATTACAGTCTAGACAAAACGTTGGAGGCTATTATTGGAGTCTGAAAATTTGGTGGTTTTTATATATCAACAAATAATATAGTTGGAGGATAAATAAAGCTTGCTTGACATTGCAATTTTATTCTACTACTTTGTGTGTGACAGAGGGTAACTACCCAAATTTTCCCGTCAAGTTGACAATAGGAAGAGGTTATTGTGTATCCTACAATGGCAGATGTAAGAGAAGGGCAGCCTTAAAATGTGGAATGATAAATTTCCTTGCCTTAACCTAGACATATATGTTCAGTGTAATAACTCTGCAAAGGAAGTTGCAGTTGATAATGCAGATGGATGGGGTTTGATGATTTTTAGATTCTGAACTCAGTTGTTAGCCCATGCTTAAGGGCAGGGCACCCCGACACAAGACAGAAATGAAATGGCCTGACCTGGCACACAACATTTTGGTAACCTTCCTGGCCTGGGCCTCGCTTAAACTTCTGGCATAAAGACTAGGACAACTCGTGTGATAGACAACATAGTATACTCCTACTCTGGGTTAACTGGAGAGAGTTGCAAACTACCTTTCGGAAGTGCATTGTGGCCAGTTGCGAAGAACAGGAAAACGAAAATAACAAAATCGAGATTATGCACTCGATGTTAAAAAGAAATTCATTTAAAAACCTGACACTATTTTGTCCAATGCAAAAAAAAAATAATCACCTTGGAAAAATAGGAGAGTTGTAGCAGAGCAATGTTAGATTTCTTGAAGGCAACACCCACTTCACTGTAAACAGAACACAAAAAAACAAATTCTCTTGCACACGACAACTGCAACAAAATGCAAAAACTCAGAATTAAAAGACACGTACATCAGTAAATAATAATAATAATAATAACAATTGCAACAAATTAAGTAAGACATGTACTTGTATTGCCCTCAACATAATATTTTCTCTAAAAAAAATTCTCAAAAATTTCGGTAAAACCCCAGGAAAAAGTCATTGACCAATCAGAAGTTTTCAAAAAATAATCTAAAATTCAATTTAAAAATCTTTTCAATAAAATATGAGTTCATATGCTAAGTTGTTGTTTAATATTTTGATAATAAATTAATTAATTGCAATTGTTAGTAGCAATGAAAACATTAGTCTCTTGCCTAATAAGGCATGGACTAAAAAAGATTTTTGGACAAATACAATCAAACAAAATCTTTAAATTAAGCTCTATTATCAATAGGCTTATATTTTGTTTGCAATAAGAAGAGAAGGAGGGAGGGAGATATAAGAATATATAAAGAGAGAGATAGAGGAGGAAGAGTGAGAGAAAGATAAAGGAATAAGGAGATAGAGTTAGAAGATAAACATAGAGAGGAAGAGATCAAGATGGATATGAATATGGAGAAGAATAGGGATATGGAGATGAAAGGAAGAGATAAAGAGAGAGGGGAGAGGAATAGATAGAGATAGAAGAGATAAATATATAGAGAGGCTGAGAGAGAGAGAATGAGCAATGGATTAAAAGATAAAGATAGAGGTAAGAGATGATATACAGAGGTAGAGAGAGGAAGAGACATAGAGGTAAGAAGAGATTGAGAGATAATAATATAAAAGTAGTGGGATAAATTGAAGAATAAATATGGAGAGAAATAGAGAGAGACAAAGAGATATAGATATCAAGGTTTAGGAAGAGGGAGATGGAGAGAGAGGGAGAGAGATAGAGAGGGAGACATGTGTTGAGATAAAGGAGGTGAGATGAAGGTAGAGGTAGAGATGAAGACAGAGGAAGAGAGCAAGAGGGAGAGGGGGGGAGAGAGGGGGAGGAAAAGAGAGAAGAGGGGGGGATACATATAGATAGGTAAATTTACAATGAGGGAGAGGGAGAGGGATGTATATTATTTTTTTTCGTTTATTTCTAAAATTTTGGTAAATGCAACTATCAATTTGTGTTCATTCAAAATGACATTTTTAAATGCTATATTATAGTAACTTCTCATTCAAAATGATATTTTTAAATGTTAGATATTATTAACTAAGCTCGTTATCTTATAAAATGATGATATTGAATCATATGCTTTCATATAATTAATTAAAAATAGTTTTATTTTTTGTATTCTAAAATTTAGTCGATAAATAATGCTTATTAAGTCAATAAATAATTATTTAACAATAGTATAGATTTTTATTTATTTATTTCTAAATTTTTGCCAAATACAACTATCAAGATTCAATTTGTGTTCATCCAAAATGACATTTTTAAATGTCAAATATTA